>NW_019213897.1:145456-159872 GCF_002532875.2 Varroa jacobsoni
AACCTAACCTAACAGCTAACCTAACCTTAAGTCATGACAATCAATCAAAATAAACATTTTTTTAAGTTTTACGTCCAACTAAGTTAAGAACTGTCTCGGAACGGGATTGGTCACCGCCAATCATCATGGTGAAATCGTCTCTCATATTATGTACTACACCGCAGGCGAGATTAAACAATGGCAAATATAATAAGTCGTTCTATTATTATTTGCGTCTGTGAAATTCGAAATCTGAAAACATAGCCTGAAACGAAATAAAACACCGAAGAGTGGCTGGTGGAAGTTTACGGAATTGAAATATACCAATAGCAACACTCTACGATTAAAGGCGTACTGCCAATAACGATTACTTTACCATAACTGAATGTGCTTGAAACTTATAAAAGCGTTCTAAATGCAGCGTGCAACAAGGCGTACGGAAATGGTGCCAAGGATGCAAATATTCGCTTTATCTTCGTAATAGCGCAGTGGTAATGGCGGTTTTCCCGCTAAGCTGGGGAGCTGTTCTGGTCTAAATACGTATTTGGCCTTAGATGCGCTTTAGTTAGTTTTATTCTTGCGGACAGGGACAAGATGGGCCTTTATAGAGTTACGAATCTGGAAACGTTTCGCAGAACCCATCGGAAACATTCTGGAAATCATTTGTGAAGATGCTGAGCCCGCTCTGGCTTGCGGCGTCGCTAGCACATACATTGAGATCTGAGCTGATGCGACCCAGTGCTGTGCTGAAGCTATCGATGATCTTCCTCACCACGCATTGGAAAATAGGGGCTGACTGTAAGAGGAACCCAATTCCCTGTGGCGCGTTAAGTGCAGGTAACTATTCCAATTATAAGTTTAAGGTAGTGACTTTCAGACCCATAAGTAGGTTTGCCATTTTTTTGACGCGCTTAGAATTGTAAGTCAAAGCAGCGTTAAAAAACCGCCTTTGATATACCCATAAAAAGTACTTCAATACTCGTCAGCTGCTTTTTTACACACGATTCACTTTTGGAATCGTGTATGAAACAGCGGATATCTGCATGGCTCGAAAAAGGCCTGATATGTACACTGGCGTCCTGCAGACTGAAACTATTTTTTTCAAGCAGAACTAGAGTCTTTGTCGTTAAGCGGATTTTTAAATTAAGTAAAGGAACAGGTAAAATATCGACAATGCATTTTCGTTTGGTTCGACTTTCAGAAAATCTTTTGCAGGACAGTTTAAAGGGATGATAAACAAACTGCGTTAACGGTCCAGGCTTTATATTGAGTCCTAGCATGGTTTTTGGTCCAGGTCGATATAGCCAGGACGTTAATAAAGTTAAGATTGCCGAAATAAAGACAGCCAGGATGATCAAAGCAGCCGTATTCGCAATGGTGCTTCTCCAAGTCTGGTCAAACAATGCAAGATATTCTAAGCTCGATTCGACAGTGTCATGCGTACGAAGCGAGTTCTATGGAACAGTCCCCGAGACAATATTGTTATCGACCATAGACGGCGTATAAGCTGGTCAGTCTAAGCTACTATTATATAATCCTGGTATTTTCTGACCTACGAGAGGTTATGGTTAGTCAGTTGAAGTTGATGGTCACGTGTTGCGCATCCAGAGATCATTAAACAACACGACTGAGCAAAAAGTTCATACTGGCACGCGTCATTTGCTACCTAAGTACACCGAAAGTAGGCTATCTGGTGAAAAATCTCTTAATCTAAACAAATGTTTAAAATCAAAATTTACAAGTATTGAGCAGAAGGCCAATCAGTATACAGACAATTGCCAACTTATCCTTCCTGTTCTTTGTTCATGTTATGTCGTTTAGAAACTGGCAGAGTAGCCAATGCTACTCGCATTGCCGAGTTTGAAAAAGTAAATAGGTTAATTAAGTAGTAGTAAAATAAAAAAATTAAGTAAAAGTAAAACAAAATTTAGCAAAATTGGCAACGGAATGACGTTTTCTTGTATAACATTTCTGTCAAATCTGTTTCAATCAAGCATCTGTAGAGGGTGTATTAAGACGTACTTGTGGATACATCTATGAGCTTATTTTGAGCACTGTTGCGGATTCGATCCTTTGCATTATATTAAGTGACAATTTTTTATTTATACAAATCATATGAAACAAATATAAGGCAATGAAAAAGATCTATTTTGCAACGTTGGAGTAATTGTAAGGGTTTTTACAAGCCGATAAGAGGATAGAATTTCCGATCGCGAATAGGCTATCTGCCTAGACAACCTACATGAGGAACATAAAATACAGATCCAGTTATTAATGAACGTCGTCAGTGGAATCGGTGCCTTAACCATAATACAGTCCTATGCACGTACTCGAGAGTTTCTTCATATCCTATCTCTCTGGAATCGAAGGTGCTAGACAGTATGGATTAATATCCATATGCTTGCTCTGCTACGAGACTCCCGTTTCGCAATTGATTATAGTTAATGTTTGCAAGTGTGTATATCCTGAGGATACTCCCCTCAAGATCATACAATCTGCAAGTTTCAGTTTTGCCAGTCAGTCAGTGTTGTTGCTGTTAAACCTTGGGTAAATTTGGACGAGGCGAAGCGGGTCCTGGATGTACTGCGTACCCGACACTCAACAGATATTAGTTAGAGGTAGAGTACCGCATTGCACAAGCAAACAAACGGTGGAAGGAGTGGGGTTCCACCAAAACGGTCGAGGGGTTGTTGATGGAAGCGGCGATGTGCTTCCGTGGCTACATCCTATCTCTCCGAACATGATGGACTGGTTGGGTTAGAACACTGGCGGTGTTGCATACATCCATCTTGATGTTGCGTGCTATCGTCGGACGGGTAAAAACGTTTGATTTATGAAGACATGCAACATGGGGGGCAATAGAAATCGAAAAGCGTCTAAGACGCAGCGTGAAAAGTAGCGGCAACGGAAGGAGAAGACAGGTATCACTGAGGTAAGTCTGCCTCATCACTTCAGGTGTTCACTGGTGAGACAATGTAGAGCTCATTAAGACGCACAAGAATGAACGCGTCCTGCAAAGGCAGTCCCACATTTGTTTCGTTCAATACTGTTCAATGTCCTTAAATCGTATCATGGTGCTTCACTGTGTTCATGTGATGAGCAGCGAGATAGTGAACGTATGACAAGAACAATGAACAAGCTCTAAATGGGTTTATCTATGTAAAGTAAACGAGGCGTTTTAAAAGTTTTTAGCTATAAGCTTTATTCGTCGCTGATACTAAATATACAAATACTGCTAATAAAGAAGTAATTTTTTTTAGCGTGTTACTTCGAATCATTTAAGTTGTCATTATTTTAGTACTGCATGTATTTGAACTCTGAAGTTTGTTTTCCATTTTTAGTGAGCTTAAAATCTATCAGTAACTATAAGCAAAGCTTGCAGAAGAGATTTTAGTTCTATCATTTAAAATCATTATTGAGCATTCAGTCTGGGACGTTCTAGTTATGTCTCCGCTGCACTACTTACGCCGCTTTCGAATTCAACGGCAGATGCCCCCGCCAACATTAAAATATCGTAATAGAACCGTGTGACATACATATTAAGACTGATAACACAGCAGCTGTAAAAAGTCTAGGTCCGAAATCCGGCTGTGGGCACACGTGACCCAATTGACATCCACATTTTCATCTTAGAAGATGAAAACGTCTACGCTGAACAGTTATGGGAGCTAGAACGAACTAATCAAATTTGCCTCTTGACAACTACTACTAGTTAGACATTTCTGCGTATACACGACTTTCAGTATTTCCCAAAAAACACTCGGTAGCAAATAGGGGCAGATAGTAACAATATCACAGTGACTTGGCTACGTAAGTAACAAGCCAAAGGCGGATTAATCAGGATCATCTATATCCCGGCCGTCTTTTGGCAACTATTTCCTGGGCGTCTCTTAAATGTGCTAATAGTATATGGTACTAAACGCTAACCGAATTGCTAATGGCAATAATAACATGAACTGACTGGTCCAGTCTCCACTTTTAATAGAGGCGAATGAATATTGAAAGAAAATATGCGGTAAGGCGCAGGTAAGGTTGCGGATGTAGCAAAGATTCGTTCACTAGAGCTGGTAATAGGGCTAACCCGTTGACGCAAAAATGGATAAGGGCAAAGGGACGCTTAGTCCCTAAACTCTTATAACTATGGTCGCCATTCGCAGTAGCCGTCGGCTCTGTTTTAGCTATCATGCGTCAATAGAAGATACAGAATTTTTACAAACGGTGTGGAAATCTGTTCTTGGCTTCGTTCCTGCGTAGAAAAAAAGAGGTGATCATGCGATTTGTTCGCTCATGTGAGTGTCTTATTGGTACTAGTTATACTCAATTCAAAAAGATCGGATGGACGTTGTAGGTTAACTAAGACTACAACGAAAGATGAGGCTCGTCGGCAAATGAGACAGACTTCACTAGACAGAGGTTCCCCTAAAAGAATGTATTCTGAGCCAAGAAACGAGATCAGCCGGATAAGGGGCTTGTATCTCAATACCGTCAGTCAGTTAAGTCGACAATTCAGCAGCTTCTTAAGAGGATAAAAAGGTAGGGAAGACGTATTGCTTTGGTGGGTACTAGATAAACAGCAAACATCTGCAAAGAACGATGCCGCTGCTCGAGGTTGATTGGCGCAGAACTGAAAATAGGCGATGGTGGGTGCCTGCCCATCCCGTATGGGCACCAAAGGACAGGTTAAAGAAACATTAGGGGTGATCAGTGTGTAGATGCACACCGATAGAAAACTACTCCTCTTATAGTATAGTCACGTGACAGTTAATTGATTGGTTATTAAGAATACTTAAATCTGGGCCTCTAAAGAGAAGAGCCACTTGGCATATTGCTATTTGTTTGAGGACAAATAATCCGAAGGTAATCGTAATTGGTCGCCTACATATTGATAAAGATATCGCATGCGACGTTTAGCTTTGTTGGCTATCTAGTGTTTTCTTTGGATTGAGATATAGGTTTATTTACCACACTTTAAAGAAGTATAATAGCTATTGTTATAATGAACGAAATTTTTGGGTCTTTGAGTATGTTTTCCACAAACAACGTTACGGGGAATTATACATGTAAATCTCGTAGGTATTATTTGCAAATACCGTATAGCACCGACCACTTGAAACGTTCCTTTCCGATATTATCCGATAGCGGTATTTCCGATATTTCAGATATCGGTAATACCGCTTTCTGCTCAATGACTTTTAATTACACTATATATTTCATATTTTAAAGGCGACCTGTACCTTTAACTGCGTGTATATAAGTTGGTTGAGTCAAGTAAACTTAGCAGTACGCTTTCATACAGGTCGATGCACAGCTATGAGGATTACAATGATGGTATCTGCTCGAAAGGGGTTTAGACAACTATGTAAAGACCGTTAATTGCAAAGTAAGGATTAACTGCATTCGCGACCGAGGCTGTGTAATGCACAGTAGAGTTGGTGTGCGTCTGTATCCCACTACAAACGTTCGGATCACAGCGGAGCGATACTGTAGCTGCGTATCCTTACGCTTAGTTTGTGTGTCAGTAACGCGACGTAACCAGGCAAAATCTCTACCTGAACTAAGGACGCAACTGATAGCCCAGCTGGATGATGCGCCAGTTTGGGGCACACGATAGAAAAAAGGTCGACGAAGTTACCTATTTTTTTTTCCAGCAGATGCAAAAACAAATGGAAGAAGGATAAATAAAAATGCGTTCTCAAGCTCATACATAGTCAATGATTTCATCCATTCTTCGAAGTGTCGTGTCCGTATCCGAGGTAGCGTCTTCGATTTGAGAGCGTGCTAGTTGCCTAACTCATCGATGACCACTCTAATAAATTGATTTACTCCAATATATAAGATTCAGCCTGCACAGATGGCGGATTGCCAATGTGTACACTGGAAAACAATGTACATTACGCCACGTGCGCCCGTTCCAGAGTGACATGTAAAAGAAGAAGAAATGCTATTTATACGGTACAATTGGTTACTGTATTGTTTCTGACGAACTACAAGTTACTTGTGATTTGTTATTGTATCCTGCAAAATGATCAGATTTATGTCGTCAGGCCTCGCCGCATTGTTCGCTCAGAGAAGTTAGTGTACACTGCCTCCGCATTAAAGAGGTTCCACTTAAAATCGCAATGTAAATATTTAGTGGTAACTTACCAAATTCTGGTTTTACGTTCGTGTTTTAGTTGACGCGATGCAGTCGTTATACCGAATATCTAGTGCGAAGTTATATATTAATATTCGAGTTCAGTGTGGAATCGAGACGCTAACGATAACCAACTCGACGAGGACTCGGTACTTGAGTAAAACCATTCGGTTACTAATATTTGTCGAAGGCGATTGGCCACCCACACCATCCTAAGGCACAGCGTCTTACCTGCTTTTGTTCGCCCAGTGAATCAGGCGTTGACATCTTCTATGAATGAAGCGCGCGTACGCCATTGAAGGTATTCGCTATTGAGCCATTTGAGCGGCAGCAAGCACACGTTAACGTACGGGCAACGAATCTCTGTTTTCAACTGTGAGACTATGAGATAACTAACTAGACTGTGTGAGGCTAGACGGGGGCATTGAGTGACGACTAATTGGGAGAAGAATTTATGTCTATTATCTATTATGTGCGCGCAACTAAACGAACGTCAGGAGGAAGCAGACCTCGAGCATTTGTATATATTTGGTTATATATTCTGTGTTAATAGGATTTCTAACCGCGCGACAAATATCAAACAACAACAACAGCGAAAGCATAGGCAAGTATGACTCAAATATCAACTATTTTATTAATAGAATTAACTAAAGCTGAAAAAACAACGCAGCCAAATCTGCTCTTTGTCCAAACCGATCCAAACTATAACTTGTAATCGTTTCACTAAGTATGGATCAACGTTTCTTCAAGAAAATTCGTGATAAACATTATTTTACCAAGTAAAAAAATCAGCCAATTTCCGCATCTCCATAGCTTCATATTACATTCACAAGCACCTGGTCCTCGAAAAGGCCGTCCTGCCCTGCCTGATGTAGATGTTGCTTTGCGACACGACCAATACACACTCAGATACAACGAACTTAACAACCATTCGGTTACTTTACTATATATATAGCTATATTCACCAGGGGCTGAGCGCTTCAAGAGTCTTTAACTTGTGATAGACCAGGCCGATGGTCGGATGGCTTTTATGTCTTAATCGCATTCAAAACGGCCGCTATTTATATACTTATACTCTTGACTGCTATACTATGGTAATGAAGACGCACTATTACGGAGACAGATCTAATTTATTCAGACAACACCTCATCCTAGTAACGAAAATGCCTATAGAAATGAATCTGTACGACAATAATTACAAGATTGTCAAGAAATAATTACATAATTATTTTCATACTTGCAAATGCACGGTGCTATGATAGAGTGTATACTTAGTCTTTCGAATCAGTGCTCTATTCTTTAAAATGTCTGGTTTAAATGTCAGCTTTAGAAACTCTATATGCTCATCAGATCCGCATGAGTAGCTTCTAACAACGATTGTTTAATCAAATTGTGCACGTTTCTAGCTAAACATTCGTAAATAATATTTATAACGCGTACATACATCGACACAGAAGAGCCTGCATGCAGGCGCACAGAACTTTGTAGAGTTCGACGGCAGTCGGTCGGCAGGCCACATAGCTGTGCTAGGCACATCCCACTTTCAAGCGTCTTCTTCGTTCTGTGAACGCCATTGAACCCTGTCGACGCTGCTGCCAGGTTTGCACTCAACGCTAACACAGGCCCTACCTAGTTTCGCCAAAAATAAAGCTCTTTCTTCCGAGAACGTCGTCATGTTAGGCCTTTTCTCCAAGTTCCTATCACTAATCAGAGACAAGTTTGCTTTGGGCTACGGCTATGGCTTTTTTTAATAGGCAACCGATTCGCGTAAAGAAAAAATGCTTTTATTAATTCTTCGGCGAATCGTCACCGCACGTGAGCAAAGCGAAATAGGGAACGGGAAGGCGGACAAACATGGAAACTATGCTCGCTTGAAATTTACGGCAGATTTAAAGTCTCCGGTTCATGCAGCGGTCGCCGCCCTTGCTATCGACGCGGCTGCGCTGGTGTTTGCCCACAAGGGGGGTTATGCTCGGCAAGGGGAGGACGGTTGTTGGTGCAAATTATCAAGGATGAAGAACGACAAGAAAAACTTAACAAATCGTTAATTTCCTGTCAAACCTTCGTATTGGCTTTTGCTGACTTTCCGCTTATTCCCCTCTTATTATGTCGATTTTAATCACTAGATAAGTGGATGCTTTAGGTAGCTGTCGAGTCGGCTTGGTGAGCAGTTAATAAACGACAAGAAGGGTACACAAGGTACGACGAGAAGGCCAACTGATTCGATCCCGAGCCTCCATCAACAAGTCACGTTCTTTCAAATCGATAGATACAAAATTCTAGTTATAAGTTTATTACTTTTTTTTTTTTACCTAACTGCTTACATTTTTTATAGCATAGCCTTATACGCTAACTGGTTTAGGATGAAATTATTCTGTATCTACATAAATCATTGTGTTTTTCAAATTCTAAACGTAAACAGATGTCTAACACTTTTAGCGATTGTTTGCACAGTCTGAATAATACGTTTAACTTTTAGTTTGTCGTAATAACAGAAAAAAGCAGAATACATAGTCTAGGTGCTGTCGCAATGCAATATAGGTTAGTTTTGGCAAAAAGTATTAAAATAAAGGTTTAGCCAAGGTTATCACTAGGCACTGGTACTGCCATACGTGTTGGGCAGAATCGTTATGCAGGATTTGTCAATTTCAGATTGAATAAAAATGGTTCATGAGAGAAATTTGTCCCGTATAGATGTGTAAAGTTTGAGACGCGTAGTCTAAGACTATTTTTTTCCAGACGGCTGCACAGCTTTCGCACCTTCATGACTGAGTCTTCTTTGTCCGAAGACACAGAACAGATCCGCGAAGTTATGCAGTCAACTATACCCGAAGGCCTATTATACACAGAGAATGGTATTATGGTCAGCTCGAGAAGTTTCTTTTACCCTATGATTGGCTTTTTTGTTATTAGCTGTATTAAACGTTACAAACCTTTTGCAGTTTTCTTTTTGACGCCCTACTTTCAACTACTTCAGCAACTGTTCGGCTTCGTCGAACCCTTAATCCAAAATGAATGGTATTGCACATGCGATTTTCTAAGGACCTACTTAACTTGCACGTCCAAGAAGGGTACCACTCAATTTTGTGGGGTTACCTGAGGTGTGGGGAAGGGGGGGTACCTTGCTATCGAAAAAAGACAAGAAAAAATGGCGATCTTAATTGAAATGCTGTATGGCTGCAACGTGATGGGAATTTTCCCACATGAATCAATGGTTCGGTTTAAATTGGGCTGCGTTTTATATTGTTTGTGGGACTATCGTGCGTGATATGTAGCGCAATAACGTAGTGTCTGGCCGCTGGTCCGACTTCCATAAGGTATGTTGGGGACACCGAAGCTTTTGCAAGTAATAAATTACCTAGGACTTCAGTGTCCAGATATCGATATACAGTTAAATGAACTTCATTCGTGTGTCGTCAACACTTGTATAGGATCCTTGAGATGATACTGCTTTTCGGTAAAGTTTATTCTTTACTACTAAGTATAGTTTTGCGACGTATATTTTCTGAAATATCTCTTTAGTTATTCTCAGTATAGCGATATTTTGAAAAATTATTTGTCTTTTATCAAAAGTAAAAATTAGAAATTGGGAACGTTAGTCTTGTTTTACCGCTAAAACTTTTGCATTTTCAAAATAAATGCAGAGTATTCCTTAAGTACTATGAAGAGTAGAAGATGACACTGAGAAAATTTTCGAAATATGGCCTAAGCAAACGATTTTTTTTTTTGTATAATTTATACTACTGTTTAAAATAATGTATAGTACAAACGAGGATGACTGTTGATTACAGTTACAAGTCGCCAATTGTATCGGGTGCGCTAAACAACTTATAATTAATTAACGAGCTGAAAATAACTTACCAATATGTCGTAAATGTCGTGAAGGACAGAGAAGGCTGTCTCATACCTTAATGACAAGCTTTATTAAAATTGGTAAGTTGACAATAGTTACACTTACAGTGGGCACGACAAAGCTGCAGAGCAAGCAGTATTATGGCTACAGGTCGGGAGCCTTTTCTCGAGCCTTCGAGTCACTTGTGTCCTGCCCAGTTCGTCTGCAACTTGTAATGGGGAAGGAAACGTTAATTTAATCATGGACCAATCCGTCTCTACCTTTGTTCTAAGCAGTATGCGACCTTATTGCCTTCTTTTCAGTTCTCTCGTACTTGGCTTGAAACATAAACAAGGACACGAACAACCTAACGACAGCCAAGAGCCTCGGCAAGTTCCGCCCGAATAAGTTCCGCCTCATCGTCAACTCAGTGGCTCACCAGGCCAATGGTGATTCGGGTCGTGGCAGAACGGAATAGCCAAAGCAGGACAAGCAGTTCAACTGCTGTCATGTCTGTTCACTGCAATTGCTCTATGTGTAATATTTAATTATTGATCAAGGGAACCGTGCGTCGAAGTAATGTACAATAAACGAATTTACTTCAAAAGATACAGGATATTTCGGGCATACGACTACTTTATTGGTAACGCAGTGCAACCGTCTTGGATCGAACTACACAAACTTACTTGGTCGCCGACCCTAGAACAAGCCAAACAAACTACTCGTTCTTCATTTTGTTGCAACTTACGTTCCATATAAGATTGATGACTACTGGCCAAATCTAAACGGCAGTGAGTATCGCTGAATGGCGATTTAATATAACTCGAACACCATAGACATATTGGTATCACATCGCAACTTACTTGTTATATGCTCGATTTTTCTGTTCCTCTTTTCGCTTCTGTGACCTGCATGTAGCTATTTGATTTAGCAAATAAATATTCACGCTTATTTTTTTTTGTACAACAATAACGTTCCTGTATTCTACCTGACATTCTCTAGACGTAACTGTCAACTTATCAACCTACTGTAGCAGATCCATTGTAGCTGAGCACGCCTCATCTCTAAACCTGACCAGACTCGAACGATTCTTTTTATTTGCCTAATAAACTAGGTTTAAATTTCTAAATAAATTCAACTATTGAACGTTTACATAAACTGCAGATTTATTACTCTAGTTTATTGCTGCTTGCGTTACAATGCCGTTTCGTACAATACATTACACAGGTGTATTAACCCATTGAACCATGATTTTCTCTAATAGAGACCTGCTTTCAAAACAAATCATGAACCTAGATCTCACACTATAAGGTGCTGCCCTCATTGGGCGTCCTTTAATAAAAATTGTAGTAGAGTTCCACTCTGTGTGTATACACTCTTATCAAAGGGCGTTCAGAAAAGGTTCTTCTGAACTTCAACAGCCTTTTTAGTTCCTGTCAACTATGTTTATTTAACGTATATTAGCTTGCAGGTGGTCAAGTACGTTACCGACATGAACTTTTACATCTTCTACGTGCCGAATTTTATAGATGTTAACATGTCGGTGGGCTTCCTAACTGCTCTTTTGGTTTGACGAGACTGCGAAGGTACACCAATATGCAGAATAGCATAAAAACAATCTGCTACTGGGATTGACGTTTTGCGAAGGTTCACCAGCAGAGCGGTGAGCAAGACAAGGATATGGAGAATTAGCAGTACTCTTTTAATGGAAAACCTCTACTCTGAGGCAAAATTATCCGCCTGATACGCGGATGTGCATTAGAGTAGCTTGTACACATAATGAAAGAAAACCGATATGGCTGCCTATGACGAAAAAAAAAATGCACCGTTATATTACGCAAATGCGATTTACATTAACATGTCGTTCGCTTAGAGATACGCAATTTCACAGCTATAGAATATGGCTAGTATTCAGTTCAAACAGTATTAGATCTAATTATACAGGGGGTCGGTAAAGTAGCGTACATTGTCCTTTGAAATTAAGGATAGCTAATATTTAGAAACACATTGTCGTCCTGGTTCGAACCCGGTCATAGACAGACACATTTCGCCTCGTCTGTGAAAAACCGGCCGTCTGATAAAGTGCCTAAACTCGAAACACACAAGATCACAAATGTTACGTACCAGTTTTCCAAAAACTGTTTGTTTTAAAACGATTTTTTCCAACGAAGTGTTGTTGTGAAACTCTTTAGCTCAATAAAAATGCAACAAAGAATGAATCCAATGTCGTGCCCAAGTGAATCATGTCCTTTCATGAGCGACCTTTTCGTATCGAACAGAATTCGGAAGAAAAAATTTCCCGGTTACCCTAGATTTATCCCGTGCTTGATGTATCCCACTGGCTGGAAGGCAAGAGGGACACGCAAAACCTGGTCGTCTAGTGGGAAAGAATACCAATATGTATGAGAAGAGCTCAATATACAAGTGTACGGCAATCATCAATACATACATTCATATAGAAGTAAGCGACGTTTTTAGCTTTTGATGATGCGCACGTAATAGAATTTTAATGTTACTTAATGTGCACTAATTAAATAAGTAAGCTTAAAATGAGTCCAATGTAATGTCCTAAATTAAATCTAACCGCACGGTAACTAATACTATCCACCTTCTATGGATAGTATCAACTTAAGTAAAAGGGGAGTTAAAGGACATTCAATACTTTAACCTCTGAAGCAGTTTCAAAGTTAGAGATTCACAGTTTTTCTTTCAGTACATTACAATTCTATTCTACAACACAAAAAAAATATATATATTCTGGATTGGCCTATAATGGCTTTGCTGACCCAGTCGTCATCGATGCATAAAATATATAAATTAAAAAAAAAAACGCCAAGAAATGTTTTTTTTAAGAAACGACCTGTTCGCTGCGCGTAAAAGCGAGCCTCTAGAGGGGGAGCATGGTTTTTTTTTGGGGGGGGGGGGGGGGGGGGCATAAGCAGTCTCCCTCGGTAACTGAAAAAGCAAAAGGCTCACTTCAGTGCGGACCTCCTGTAGGTAACGAAACTATGCATCTGCCTATATGAAAACCCTAGAGCATTCGGAAGTAATGGATCGTAAAATTCTGTGACTTACGTACGTGCGGTTCCTATATATTGAGTTTTAGAAACGATTCCGCCATAAAATGTAAACCATGAGCTCCGTTGCCAGTCACAGTTTGTACCGCAGAGGGACGATGCCAGACCGTTGATTTATATATACCTGTATATATGAATGTTTATTTTGACTAGATTCGACGTTCTACTATTACCGGGTCCATTGCATGAGATTACTACTCGACCCAGGTCTGCTAACCATTTACATGTATACATCATCTGCACTCGACACGTTTAAATTATATCTATCCATCGAAGCGTACGCTAAACGTCTTGGTGCTAAAAATACGCTATGGTCCTATCGCAACGAAGGGAATAATTCGATTGAATTTGGTCAGTTAGACTCAGCGTTTGATTCCACTCTTAATGGCGAATATCATCTCCATAATTCCAAGGAGATTGGGGAGACGGCCAGGTAAATTTGGTCCACTGTTACCCATATCGGCACTATGACACTCGTTTACTGTGGAGTGAATCGGAGACGCGACCGCTTATTATCTGATATCTTGTTAAAATCTAGAACGGTGCTGGAACAGATAGACTACGTTCTCCAATGCCTCGTTTGCAAGTTTAGCTAGTACGAGCCAATAGCGTTGGCGTATCATAACCTGTCTATTATGAAACATTTTAGCGGGTTACTTAAACTAGCTTAATGATACAATAACCATAGGACGTTTATAAATGAACAAAGCTAATGGCTATTTGGGCCTATGTGCAGCTTTTCCGTCCGCTGGCAGAAGTTTTCCTGCCATCGGTGTACGCCATTACCACGCTCGTACCGAATGGGCGGGAAGTAAGTAGACTATTCTTGTGATAGTTCAAAATTAGATATTCAATCGGGTTAAGACAGACCACTTCCTATAGCGTATAATCAAAATTGAAATTTAGAACCTGTTGAGTATAAGTGTGTTTATCGGGAACAAAGCAATTAGTATGTAAATAAAGAAAAAAAATTCTAGACATTTAAGATGTGGGAAAATTATACCGTACACTATTTAACTTGATCGTTTGTTTTCATGTACCGAACTCGTGGGTCACCGCATGGCCGATTGGGGCATTCGACAAAGTTAACCGTTAGTGATCAATTCCTGATATCATGGCACTTTACGGTTGTACCTTTCATTGAACCCAATCTTAGCATAAAATATTGTCTATTTATTCGTTAGTAGGAGATCTATGCAATATGTAAATCTTCAAATTGATCGACTGTTCTAGCATAATCTCATTATATCACGTTAAAATCTCAGTTTGGCTCTCTCTCTCTAAAATACTTGGTAAAGATAAATAAAAAACAATACTTAATCTATGTTTTAGTACTAAAAAAACCGCTGTACCACACGACGAAGTATTCTCCTAATAAAACTTCAAGACAATGTA
>NW_019213898.1:0-103146 GCF_002532875.2 Varroa jacobsoni
CAACAAAACGCGAAATAGGAGTGCATCATAATCAGCCGATTTCTGTGAAGAGCTAAGGCAGCGGCAACCATCAATAGGGGAAGCAGCAATGACTCTATGAGAAGATTCCAAGGAAATAATACTATAGCACTATATAAGCATTTTTAATGAAGTGAGAAGCGGAGAAAAACAGAAACAGGGGGTTAACAAAAGATCGGAAATTACTCTGAGACAATGTGTGGCATAAGTATGCTCGATATAGTAATAAAACAAGCTCGGGACTATTGTATAAAATGCAGCCACCTGCGGTTTGCCGGTAAACAAATTCGATGAGCGAAAACGGTTCCTGCTCATTGTGCTTAATAATACATCCTTTGTCTATGTTTCTTTCGACGTGAATGTAAATTCCAAGCTCGTGATTTAATCTACATTTAGTTAGGAGTGATGATCATCGAGTTCGTATTGCTCGATCAATAAGAAGAACAGAAGGCAAGTATGAATGGCTGACGGTCGTGATACGCTATTATGAATTTAAGTGAACAAACTTTTATGATTGATCATAATACAATCGCAGCAATAGAACGGTATGGTAATCGAGCAATACCGTACATATATATATATATATATATATATATATATTTTTTTTTTTTTTCTATAACCCCACATGTTCTTTTCGTAATATTGTTTTTCTCTTGGGTATGTGTAACTTCGATGTCCTATTTATTGCGTATGACTGACTGTGCGTTTCAATGATAAGTTATTTTGTGTGAATGACGACTGTGCTATCTGAAACACAATAACTAGTATAATTATTATATATTATCACTGCGACTAAAACGTATTTCCTGTTCAAGACTTGAGTCAAAATGACGCAAAACGTATCGCTTCACATTCAATATCCACATAGGGCAGCTGCCCAATCGTTACTCGTATGCAGTCGTTCTACCATACAAGCAACGGGGAGCGAAAATTGATACGCGAGTGAATTACGGATTTGTAACGCTTAACAGAATTTTAAATGGCGACAGGTGACTTATATAAGTAAGACCCCCCAAAAGGCAAAGCCTTTTCATGTGCAAAGCATCGGAACATACAATTATGCCCGTTTTACGTAGCAGAAAATCATAATGAAACGAAGTGCATGCTCGTTGATAATGGTGCCGTGTTCATCAGCTGGGCGATGACGGTGATGATTAATAGCGTCAATCGAGTTGTACGAGGTACGTACGGAATGCTGACAAAATAGGAGTGCGTACATATAAAAAAACGGTATCAACAGAGCGACATTTGATAGTATTGATGTGTGCATGCGTGTTTCAATTTAGTAAACGAATAATGATCGTGTGTGTGTGCATCTGTGTGGGAGTACTTCTGCAAGCATACATAAATATATATATATATACAGAGCGTGCATCTGCACATATCACGCCTACATACTGTACACGGCGGGTGGCAATACAACAGGCAGAACCGCTCCAAGAAGTTGCTAAAGGGCTCCTGTGGTAACGTCATCTGAAAGGCAGTTGGTTAAGACGAAAGGTGCAAGCAGACAGCCACGTAACGAAGCAGACGAGGAAACAACAAACAATGAAGAGTACTAGACAGAAGAGAGCAAACATGCAGAAGACACACGCTGGTCTTTACAAAAGAACAGCGTGCGCCGATTTGTGTGCAATGGTCGCGGTTTTGTTCAACCAGCCAAATGTCAGTCCACACTTGACAGGTGATCAACAGTCAGAGTTCGGAAGTAACGACTAGGAAATTATAAACATTTCCTCTCAACAATTGGCGACATTTAACAGTTTGGCCTGAATTTAGTCTGGCTGGCTATGCAAGCTGCCTTCCCCAGTGTTAAATAGTATTGATACTGACCGCACTATCATCAACACGCGGGATAGGTGCAGTAAACTTTTGGCCTGCTAAAATGGTGTTATAGTAAAATATATTATCGAGGTGAAAAAAGGCCCGACATTAGCGAGTGGCAAATAAGAGTAGGTCAACATCTGCATGCAGGAGTAGAACTCTCGCAAGAATCTCCATGATGGATCAATAATAATGACAAACGGAAAAATAATGCTAATAAATAATGACCGGAATGATTTCTATACATATATAAATATAGCTATTGCGCTCTTATCACATGATGAACGAAAATAACAATGCTAATGAATATTTATAATATATATATATATATATATATATATATATATATATATATAATTGGTAGCGAATGTAGGAGCGACTGTATATAGTTAATACTTTTGTACGATTTTGATCTAATATAATAATAATAATAATATATACACAAACAGCAACAATAATTATAAAAACTTCAACAAAACAAAAATAGCAGAGGAGCTAATAAAAACAAATAATGGCTGCAAAAAGAAATGCAGAAACATTCTTCTATACATAAAGGCTGGGATGCAACAACACGGAAAAAACAATAACAACAACAAACATATAAACTTGGATCCCTCAACTACGGAAAGCGATAATAAAAAGAAATAAAGCACTGAATATAATCACATCTGTCTATTTTTTGCTTGGTATCGTAGTTTTTGCCCATTCAAGAACTGGCCACCTTAGATCCTAAACAATATGTTGTCCGAACTAGGCCTGATAAACCCTATTCACGGTTTATAACAAGAAAAACGTGAACAATTTCTCGGTTCAAAATTATTACTTAGATGTTCAGCAGCCTATATTAGCCTGTAGGAGATATGCGACCTATAATTTGAGAATACTAATTAGAACATCTATTAGGCGACAAAACTTTGTAGAATTTAATTTTTTTCAAAACTCAATGATTTCACTACTGTTTTAGTGGAAATGAAAAACTTAAGTGACACCTAGGACCCATATTTATTGTGCGAGGGAATAGATGTATACTCGTAGATATTTTCAATTAAAAATAAAAGACATGATGTTTTATTGTTATGTACTTCCTTACGCTATTATGACATAAGCATATAGATGAGGAGATTGTATAAGGTTAGCAGTATTTGCAGCTTAATAACACTCGTAAAAGAAGCGACGTTGGCCTTCATTTTCTAGAGAATTGGACACTGCGATTTAGGCTACAGGGGATTTGTGAGAGAGAAGTGATAAAACGTTTACAACAAGAATTGTTCGCTGCCATGCCATTCAGTAACCTTTATTTACTCATACTTATTTAGTACCGCACTTTATCAAGCAGACAATATAACTGGCGCAATGAGCACGCACAAAGAACATATGCGTAATTTAGATGGTCGTATCAGAATCCGTTTAGATTTTTTTTTTTTCGTTATTTTACAACATGTCATTCTTATGGATATTAATGGGAATCACTACAAAGAATCTAGGCACTTTTACCCACAAGCTCATGCTATTCAATGTTTCCTTATATTAAAAGTAGTTTTTTCGAGGCTTGCGATACGCAACAAACTGCATGAGTAGAATTAAAAAAAAAAACGTGTCAAAAACTAATTTTCCTGTAAAAGCGTGGCAAATTTAAAATATTATCACAAGTATTCAATAGCAACCACAATGGGTCTAATGTTGTCATTACATGCATCTCTAGCGCGGTTTTACAATTTTGAATCTCGCGCCTCCCGTTGCGCTATACACACAGATATTCCTTCTTTTTGAAGCAAAATTTTAATTACGTACGTTAAAAATTGATTATACTTAGTTTTCGAAAACTGTCCTTAAAGAATATATGATTTTAGCAAAATAACTCGGTTGCCTAATTCTAATTTTCCATTATAAGTCGTAACTACGCCCGCGTTCGATTTAAGCAGACGGCTTTGCACGGAAGTGGCATTTCAAACTGCTTGGTTTCAGCATGGCCGCTTCCTTTTTCTCGCTAAAGGCCAGGTGTGTGTGTGAGGCAAGCTACGAGATTTGAGTTTTTTAGCTATAATTTGTCAGTTTTCGCCAAGTGTGTACTTCACAGCGACCACCTATAGCGTTGTTGAGGCGTGGTAGCGCGCCTTCTTGAAAAATTTATGAAATTATCCTTTGGGCTAGCAAATTCAGATGATTTCATTGACACGTGCAGCACATTGAAAGCCCCCCTCACCGACCAACGTGATGCGATATTGTCAATAGAACGCAGCTAACCAAATCAGCGAGCTTCACCGAGGTTTTATTAGGGATAAAAGACTGTCGATGATTGTCTGAAAGTGTGTCAAGAGTCCTATGTGCTATAAAATTCTACTTTGTTAAATTCGGTTGAATGCTTTACTGCCGCTGACTGACCTGTCGGCGTGTTGTAATGCACACCCGGGTGTCACGATATGTTGTCTTTAGTCAGAGTGAACTAGTCCCAAAAGCTCAAAGTTTCTTGGATTAATTAAAACATAACTAAAAATTTACTGTGTCTTTTAAAAAATTAAGGAATTAGTTATAGGCGCTGTTTACTTAGCATTTTGCTTCCATAGTTGCTGAGCTGGTATTTGGTTTGTGCTACTGCTATTGCTTTCAGCATTTGATTATTTGCAGCACCTTGCATGACATGCGTTTTCATGGAAAAGACTGAAAATCATTTCAATTAAGAGAAATTGATTATACCATTATCGTGCAGTGCATCGCACGTGTCGTCCGTGTCCTTCAAAAGCTCTTAACCTGTTATATTGCATCATGGTTGTGTTGTGTCACCGATTATAGGCTTTAGTGTCCAGTTACAGTTGCCAATATGGGTATCAGTCGTGATCGCGCTCACAAACACCGAGCAACCGGAGGAAAGCGTGTTCAGATCCGTAAGAAGAGGAAACTTGAGCTTGGACGTCCCGCTGCCAATACAAAGCTTTCCCAGGGCACTCCTGCCAGAATTCGTACTGTTCGGACTCGCGGCGGTAACATTAAGTTCCGCGCCCTTCGTCTCGATCATGGTTCGCTTTCCTTTTTACTTCCAGCCTTATCGAATTGATGCTCAATGATTTGCGCATTCTCTTAGGTAATCTCGTGAATTACTCTTAGTGTGACATAATTCACAGCACAATGAAATATCGAGCGCTCTTTCTTACCAACGGTGTAGACTGTCGATTTACGAACTGGTACATGAAGCTTGTGTTAATTCGATGTCGTAAACGGCCTTGGCCGTTTTTCCTAGGTTTTGTGATTATTATCTTTTCTTTAACAACAGTTGTGCTGTGAAACTCGTATACGTAAAATATGATCACCGCTTAGTCAAGTCCGGAGCCGTTTCAAAGAATAAGAATGTTCAGCATTACTTTCCCCTTTTCGAAGGTATTATTTCTGCCGAAAACTACGAAAACTCTACTGACATAGACGTTCCTCCCTTAAACTTGTTTAGGCAACTTTGCGTGGGGATCGGAACGGTGCACACGTAAGGCCCGTATAATTGACGTTATTTACAATGCATCTAACAACGAGTTGGTTCGTACCAAGACCCTTGTGAAGAATGCCATCGTGTTGGTTGATGCTAATCCTTTCCGGTTGTGGTACGAGAACCACTACGCCGTACCCTTGGGCAGAAAACACGGCACAAAAATCACTGACATCGAAGGTCTTACCATCGGCAAGAAGCGTTTGGAGAGTGATGCTCAAAAGGCTCTTCAGGAAAAAGCTCCTATCGATTCTCTCATGGAGGAACAATTCTCCACTGGCCGTCTGAAAGCCTGCATTTCGTCCCGGCCAGGCCAGTGCGGTCGTTGCGACGGTTATATCCTTGAGGGCAAGGAGCTTGAGTTCTACTCCCGCAAGGTAATCAGATCGCGTAAACACTCGTTTTATCAAATAAGCCATTCCAAAATAAACCATATTCTTTGATTAACGCTAATATTTAAGCTGTATTTCGCCGAGAAGAGTTTAATTTGTATGCTCGCTTGCTGGCAGTCAATCCTTAGACATGGAATTTAGAGTCAGTATCATTAAACTCGAAGGTTTATTTTGCAAGTAATCACTAAGAGAGTAATCGTGATTCTCGTTGCAGATCAAGGCCAGAAAGGGCAAGTAAAGGGCCGTCGATAGCAGGTAAAGTTAGCTCGATAATTATCAAATGTGCCGGCCGTATGGTACGGTGCGATGGTAAAAATAATAAATAACAGCCGTATGCCTATTGTGTTTACTGACGGCAAACGGGTTATCGAAAAAAAAGCGTGTTTTTCGTCACTAGGATGTGAAACCCTTGTTAGATTTATAGGAAAATATGAACTGATGGTGTTAAATTTCGGCTCTGCTTTACATCTAGCTTATATCGGGGATGAGGTTAAGAGGTGAACTTTTTTTGATCTGAGTACGCAACCGTATCGTATTTGGGAAACTTCATCATGAAGTGCTATAGAAATAGTCTGATAGTAAGACAAAATCAATAACAATAATTGATAAAATAATACTTGTCACAAACAAATGTGTTCTATTTCAATATGCTAATTTCACAGAAACATCAGTTTAAGGTTAAATTAAAACTTAGAGAATACAACATTACTTCTAATTTTGGCATTCAGGAGTGTTGTGTAGATCTTATACAACAGCTAGATAGGGTTCACTCACATGCTTGTCTTTCAAAATTCTCTATTAAAATTTCCGTCTCACTGAATACCTGCAAATACGTTTTAGAGTGAATTAAAACAAGATATTTTTTTAAATATCCGTAAAAGCTGTGTAATACAGTAATAAAACACGACACATTGTGAATGTGAAAACTCTTAAGTTTCCTAATATTCGTTCTGCTAAAACAATTTCTCTCCTCTTTGGTAACCTAATTACCATTTTTTTCCATTTTTTTAGTAAGAAAAACGAGTATGTGGCACAATTTCCGTCCTTCTGACTAGTGAATTCAACTTTGTGCTTTAGCTTAAAAATCTCCTAGTCCATGTGTTTCGAGAACGATATAAGCTCCAATAGTGCCCTGACTAGCGTTACTTCTAGCGATCGCCTCTCATTAGTCCATATTTGATATAACGCAACACTTTAACATGTTAATTTAAACAAAGCTTCGACATCTCATTTGGTATGTGAGCATAAGAATCAGAAGACTTTAGCGTCACGCATAAATTTCTATTAAATTACCGCAGAATGTCTTAAAACTGAACCGAAAGTAGATATGGAAATTTGATATCTAATTTTATACTTAAATTGCTTTAATTGCAGCGCCATAATATCATATGAAGGTGTTTTACTATTAAACGTGTTTCTCGGAGCGACAAGTAGTTCTAAGCTTGATATATTGCAAAATCGAAATGGCTGTATCGCATGGTACGAATGCCAATCTTGTTACTGACCGCATTTTGAAGATGAACGTGATTTTCAACGATAGACTCGGAATCGTAAGAAATTATTTGCGTAAATTCCATCTTGACAATATTGGGGATGATCGTGAATGACGGTATACTTAGGAGTCCAGAAAACATCAAAAAACATCAAGTCCAAAAAAAGAACTCGTGGTAAATCTTTCAAAGAGTTTCACTTCTAAGGTGTGCTTTCACAAATTATTTTTGTAGCATTTGGTAGACCAAAAGTCTAGCCAAGCTCTTACTAGTTTCGAAAAAAAATTGTGCTAAAGCCAAAAAGAATTTCGAAAATTATTAACATTCAACTTTCTAGTGTGAGCCATAGAAAAATGAAAATCCTGTGTTCCTCTAGTAAATAAAACTTACTTTTAATGGAAGTATACAATTGAGTTCTACTAAGCGGTTCCAAGATTAGGTGTATAAGTACCTCAAAAGCTGGTGCTAACGGGTACATCGAGACACCAGTTTAAACTTGAACTCTGTCAGTCGTTGTTTACTATTTCGTGAGGGCTCCTTTTCTAGATTAAAAAAATACACAATTATGTTACATTAAGGAAATGTACTGATTTAAAAACTAAGAGAATAAAGCAAACATAACCGAACCGTATATATGGTTAAACGTTATTTTTACTGATTGGTATGCTCGAATCATGAGTTATTAGTTTACTACGTTAGTGATAACGGCTTTTTCACCTAAAAACGAACGTAGCGTAGAAATTTTAGCAACGCAGTTCATATATTCACCATTACTCTGCCCGACGTCTATTCCTCATCGACCTCGAACTGACATTTTCCATTTCTAAGATGTCAGTGAGCTTGGCAAATCATCTTTTATGTTTAGAGTTTTTTTTTGTTTTTATGTTCTGTCATCTTCAGAGTTCGTACCGCATCCGGCACAAATATTTTGGCAGCTTTTTGACCAGAACCTTTTTTATATCGGAAATAAATTTTTCAAGGGGATCCATCTTTATGGCCTGAACTCGACGTAACATTGTGTCCGCTTGATATTAAAATTGTGGACAACATAGAGCATATTTGAATGGTAGACGTACCTAAACAGTCGAGAGATAAACGAAAACTGGTATATTAGAAGAGGAATCGTCACTGCTTGTGCACCAATCTAATATTTAATTTTGTGAAATTGTGTTCAACAAAAATTTTATAAGGCATTGCAAATTGTCAGATATACTTCCGATTTAATGTTCATTAAAAATATCATTTTTGAGATAACGGAGTCACTTAATGCAATGCAGTATAATAATATCTAGATGGGAATCAAATTTGATTTTTAAACTAAACAATTTATAAGCCTAGATATACTTGAACCATCTTCCGAGACCTTTCCATGTTTACAAAATGCCGTTCTTAGATATAACGCTTCATGGTTTTGTTGTATTTTTAATTGATGGATATATAAAAGGTTCTGCCTTTTGCATTAAAGCCTATTTTACCTAAAATACAGTCGCAGACCCCATCAGCACACGTTCAGCCGCTCCTAAGTGTTAGGCCTTCAAAATTAATATAATACCCGCTCAGGGCCACTCACGCGCCGAGTTTAAAATCCGTTTTTTCTGATACAAATTAAATAAATAATAAATAAAAATAGTTAATATTTGCGACAGTGTCTTCTGAACTGCCAAAATTCACTACCAGACGCAAATAGAAGAACCTCAATATAATTATATCTGGTGGCCGGCGTGTTAATAGGTAAAAAGTTTAGTAAAGTCAAAAGTTAGATGGTGATGGACATTCATAAAAACGCCTTTCACGTTCTTGTTCTCTGGTATCTTTGTTGCCACCTGAAATATCTAAAGGTATACGTCGACGAAACGCGTTTTTATCTTTTTATAACGAACTTTTACCACTCTTATTGGGCTGAAGACCCAATTTCACTTGAAAATACGCGAGAATGTCAGTGTACATTACACAGTCTTTTGAAATGCCCGAGGAATGATGTGAATTGTAACAGTACAAAGACAGTGAGGTTTACTGCTTCAATCCGTTCACTTTGGATTATACAGCTTCTCACTTCTTATGTGCAAGTGTTTTGCAAGCCTTATAGGTGCTTTCCAACATCCCTACCTATTGAAAATTACGGGACTAAAGCCACTGTCATCATTGGTAGTATTTAAGTCGAGCAATACAGACCGGAAGCATCTTGCTATATCTATAGCTAGACTATGATAATGTAATATCAAGAAAAACTTGTAACAGAATCCTTCGTAATATGGACCGCCGCAGACGTGCATGTAATCCCTGTTAAAACGAAAAAGATGTTTTACCTTATTCTGTTGAAACCATAAAAACAGCTAAGTTGTAGCGGTTCCTCACCAAACGAACCTGCATTTTCATGGTTTTGCTTGAGTTCTCAGTGATGTGCTTTTGTTTCTTGAAAATGAGAGCACTGGTTAAATCTGTTGATAATTGATGGAAACCCAGGCAAGAAGACCTTCAACAAAACAACAGTTTCTATCAGTGCAATGTTTTTAGGAACGCAAGTTGGCTAGTAAGTTAGATAAAACTCCATGAAAATATTTGACCTGAAATATTAGATATATTTCGCAGGGTAAATAAGGCTTGACAAACAAAATATGTGGAAATATAAGGAAGGTACACTATGTGTTCAATGAATGGTTTGCCTCTCTTTATGTAAAATTCACGGCTCAACACAATCCTTTTTGTTCGATTTCGAGAGCGCAGATCTGCAACTTACTTCGGTACACATTTCTGTTTATCAATAAAATAGTGGACCAAAAGTCTTTGGGGGCTAAATGGGTCTTCAAAAAGGCACTTTCGCGCATCATATGAACCAACCTTTTTTACAATTCCTTAGAAGCATGCCTATTAACACGTACCATAACTGCAATGCAAAGACATACGTAATTCTTACGATTCGCTAAATTAGAAACCAAGTTCATTTACTGAAGTTCGCAGTCGATTTTCTGAAATTTCAGTTTTATGTAACCGTTCCTACGTAACCATTCCTCGCTTGCAGCGGCGGTGTACTGAGTTTGATTCTAAGTTTGTGCACAATCTGCAGAACCTTCATTCGAATAATTATAGGCAGACAAGAAGAGAAAGTACACTGTTATCATTCCTTTCTATGCAATAAAATAATAATACCAGCATTATTCATGTTAACGATGGGTCGGCGAAGTATTTTATTTCCTAATTTATACATATTGAGCTGACGTTTGTATGAGAATGTATATGGTTAAACACACTAATAATCTGATGACTAATTCTAGTGCTAAAACGCATTATAAAAAATAAGAATATATTGATTAACGTTCTGTACCAGTATTGAATCATAAGTCGTGGAAAAAGTCGTGCTGTTTTTATATACAATACAGACGATAATGAAATTTCAGTAGCAGTTTGAAGCGGTTATGAATAATTTTTTTCTAATTGGAATTTTTTAAAATAATGTTAATAAAAGAAATACCGATATATTCATTTAAGTTTCATGCGATCCAGATTTCACTTCTTGCCATTTAGCATTATAAATTTATTTAAAAAAAAAAAAGACTGAAAAGTGACAGCTTCTATTTGTTACTAACATACCGAATCCTTACAGGTAATATTAATTTTCACAGCGGAACTGAATACTTGCATTGTGGCACTACCTAGGAGCGAGTATTTTCAGGGTTCATCAGCGCAAGCAAATGTAGCCAGGATTAAAAATAAAACTCTCTACGTCTTTAAGTATGTACATATGTACACGAGGGAAATGTTGGCCGGCCGTCCTCAATAGCGACGCAGTACAGCCACTGACAACAGCAGATGGGTCGAGCGTATGCTTGTTTCAGAGGCTGTTCGCTGGTTCGTCGGTATTGCGTTAGTGACAAGAGCGCTGCGCAGACGCAACAGCAGTCGGAGAATCGTAACGATAATGATAATCATCCAACATAACAATAATCGTAACAACCTCCCAAAAGTCCTCGTACTGCCACTAGTCGTCATCAGCGTCGCGGCCGTTATCGTTGCTAGTAATGATCACCGCATCGTGTTATTCTATTTTATTAGCTCTTGATGTAAAGGAACAGAAGAAAAGGGAAAAGGCAAAGAGAACCGGGGGAGGAGGGGGCGGGATGGGGTGGTAGGCGAAACTGTGTGTGTTCGGTGTATTCCGCGTGCCCACGATATAAGCAACTAGAAGATCACAGGGATTCAATACTTGATCGAATCAAACGACGAGAGCGTTTAAAGCAGATTATTAAATTGTAGCTTCTCTCTCTCTCTCTCTCTGTGTTTGTATGTGCGTGTGTCTGTGTATGGGTGTCTCCTCTAGCTTCCTACTATACCTCTCGCTGCCTGTCGCTAGCAGTAACAAGTCTTATGGGAGTACGGTTCTGCCATGAAGCTAGTGCCTGCAGGATGCGGCTTTTCTGCAGTCAGCCCTTGGTCCGGCGGTGTCCGCACACTTTGTCGTCTTATGTTCTTCCCTACTCTACTGTAGCTGTTATTGTTCCTGCAGTTAATGCAGCATGGGCAGCGCAGTTTGTAGTGCGTTTATCTGTTGAACCCAGAGATCCCGTGGCCTGGGTTCGAATCCGGGCACAGACTCACATTGCTTCGTGTTGGGAGCTAGCTACGTAGCCTAATGTAACAGCTAACAGTTTAGACGTAAAACACGAAGCACATTTTCAGCATCAGCAGTAACTATCGCCATCGTCAACATCGGTGTTGTTAAAAAAAACCAAAACGACCGTACTGCTGCAATAACCATAATCAACAGAAAGACATAAACTGTAACCATTATAAGAATCACCCAGCGAACGAAGTGAGCTGGCTAACGGCAGCTGAGCATCGAGCTTTTTGACGTGCCTGTCTGTCTGTCGGTCCATTCCTCCCTCCTTATGCGCGTTGTCTCGCTGGGTTGATTTGAAGACGGAATATCGCTATCATTTTGTTAGAGTTATTGTTATGATTATCGTTATTGCGAAAAAAAAATATACATGTGTGTGTGCGTGCGAGTTTGTTTGCGTCTATATCTATATGATACAAAAAAGAGTCAAAGGAAAACGAGACGAGGAGGAAGCCATCACGTAGACAGACCGACCCAGCAAACAGTACGCTGATACAGAATTGCGCAGATAGCCATACCAACAATTGTAACAGCAGCTAGCAACTCAACTGCATCACACGGGCAAGCAGGCAGACCCTCCTGCTCGACTACATCCCTCAACAGACAAATTACAACTCGATGATGGGGCATAGACGTCGTCATCGTCCGTGGTGGCAGCAGTCGATCGACAACGAACCAACGAACGAACCATCAGTGGCCACCGCGTCGAACGGCGACGTCGGTGCTGTTCTATAATCGTCATCATTTTCATAGCAATAATAATAACCATAATAATAATACTGGTAGAAGTGATGGTAGCCGCATCCGAGCTGGAGATAGTACTAGAAGCTCTAGCAGCGGCAAAAGCAGCAATGTTGCTAGTCGTTGTTCTATAGTAAAAGTAACGAGAGGAAGGGTTGGCCGTTGCTGGTCGACTACTAGTCAGTCGGTCGGTCGGTCGGTTGGACGGACGGACAGACGGACGGACGGACAGACGGACGGACGGACGGACAGACCAACCGCTGGACCAAGCTGCCGACCGTAATGATAATGATCGTAATAATCATAATAATAAACAACATTATTGCCGTCTGCCTAGCTGCCAGCCTGCCTGCCGGAGGCAGAGCGCGGCCTTATGCGATGCCAGCAATGGCCAACGAACATCAGACAGGCAGAACAACGACGGCCCCACAGCTCGAGTCGATTGCACCAGCAGCAAGACTAGCAGTGCTATTGGCGCCGTTTCATGTTCGTTCGTTCATAGCCCAGAGTTTCTTTGCTTCTTAGAGTCGTAGCGGTCCCTTGCTGCTTTGCCGGATTCCGCTGCCGTTTGCCGTGGCGTTATGGCCCGTAGTAAGAATGGTGGTGGCAACGGCGAAGAACGCAAGAAAAACCGAGGGATGAATGTGCAGCAGGAGCAGCCCTAGTAATAGTAGCGGCGATATTGCTAGTAGTGGTGATGGAGGTGTAATGGGCAGGGCTTTTCGATGGATATCAGCAGCAGCATGTGCCATCTCGTTGCTTGGTTTGTTCTCTTAGTCTCTTGGCCAGTTTTTCTCTCTTTCTGCTTCCGTCTTCTTGCCACCACTCGCCTCTACTCTTGCTCGACTCTATCCGAACGAGCTGTCGGCGCTCAGAGCGCTTGCCTGTTCACTGCCATCGACTACTCCGTTGATGCCGTAACGTAAGCGACCAGGCAAATAGTGGTCGTCATGGTCGTATGGCGCTAGTAGTAAGCAGTCGAGTCAAAGCAGTTGCCACAATTCAAACCGACCCTTTGGCGGGGTTATCATCGCGGAGTCGCCCTAGGGACAAAGCTAGGGATATTGGTAACGTCTAACAGCTAGACTCCCTAGAAGCACACGCATGATACACAGAGCGGAGTAGGGAACGGTTTGCGCGCAACATCGCGAACCGTGCACAGAACGTGTGCGACACATCTGATCAGTGGCATCTGTGAGTACGCGCATCGTGCACTGATAGTGACATATCGCATTTGTTCGATAGTGCCTGCCGGATTACATGTTCACGCTTCATGGGCATACAGTAAAATATGGCACAAAATGCCTGCTCTGAGTGCTGTTCTATTTCTGTATGTGTGTGGTGTCGTGAATATCTCTCACATAGCACACTGTACGGTAAAGATGTCAGATGGTGCGAATAGATGTCTCTAGCATATCCCTAGATTGTCCCTAGGGTGCTTAAGGTGAGCACCGGTCTTCCCTAGGGCGAAATGGTTGGCAATAACTATTTGCTCTGAACGACCGGCCTTTATTACCACAGCGACTGCGGGTAGCAGCACTCCAACGCTCAGAAGCGAATCAGATGGCTGTGTGCTAACTTCGCTTGTTCTTTCAGGTGTATGTACATCAACGAAACAAGAACGTCAACCCACTGGATGTACTACGGCTGTTGCGGGCTGGCGACGTCCTATATGTCCGAAGAACGGTCGAGTTGTCCTGTCTTGGTCGTTGGATGTTAGCGTACCACCACACAGACGAGTAGTATAGTTATTCTTCTCCATAGAGCGCTGCTACCGCAGTATTAGGCGGTCGGAGCGGGTTCGACAGGAGGAGAGCTTCGTATTGATGCTGCGACTGTTCTGCTCTTGTTCGCCTGGTGTGGTGCTCGGCGGGGCCTTCGGACGCGCTCGCAGCGCCCCCTGGATGGAGATGGAAACCCAATCAATCATTGATTGTAAGATGGACGCCACTGTCGCTATGGCTTGGCTGCCACCAACGGCTGTATAATAGCAGTAGCAGCAAGAGAGCAGGCCTTTGACCAAAGGCGCTCGTACCCTAATCGAATTTTTTTCCCCCTACGGTAATCAGAATTTTTTCACTCAAATAAGTAGTTTTTTTTTAGCCAGACAACAGTGTTCAGCCCATGTGTGTATTGTGTTCTGCTTGTGCAGAGCAACAGTAAGAAGTGTGTGTTCAGAAGCGCGCGTAGCGCTCCGATCATTCTGTGAGTCCGCAACTATCTCAAATTTTTCTACCCATGTAGATAGTTGCTTGGGCGCGTCTTTTTGGTGCGCGCGTTTTGTACGCGTACGTTGGTACGTTGAAGTGGCCGGTGCGTATGTGTTTGTCAAGGAAAACGACAGCGATGACATCAAATGCATCGTTATGTTCGTGTGTAATTAGCAGGCAGAAATCGTGTCGAGTGCCATCTCTGTATCGCGTTCATTTTCTATCTCGAATACAAAAGTCAATACAGTATCAGTCACATGCAGGTGCCTATCAGTGTTTCGAGTAGATGTGCACGCTGGGATTATCGCAAAAGTTCTCGATCAGAAAAAGTGAGAAGTGTGAGGTGAAGAATAGAAGAGTCCAAAGAAGCTCGTGTCGTGTGCGTGGATGTTCTGTTCATTTCGTGAGAAACTATCTCGCCATCGTTGCTTTCATCTTTTCTGTAGTGTGAGTAACTAGTAATGTATTTTCTAGTCTAAGTGCAGAAATAAGGGAAATGCAAACCTTGCAGAAGGATATTGCACGAGATGCAGTTTGTGCACACTTGTAATTCATCCCGATATTTATCAATAAAGGAACTTATGTCCTACACGGTCCATATATGTGAGCCGTCTGCTGTGAGAAACCGGTGTATAAGAATGTTCGGTACTATAGGTGCTGTAGCTTAAACATTATTAATTGTCAATCGACAATTCATCGACCTCTTTTCCTTGTTGATTTCCCACTGCTTTTGTGCGTTCACGAACGCCTCATATCATAGCGGGCGTACGTGAATTCTGCACTCACAACCATCATCAGTAGGTCAGGTGAACAAGTGTGGTGTTTAAGCTCTAAGCGGAAATTGTTATATGTTTGACCAATGAGTTTGTTAAATTTTTAAAACTTGAAGAACGAAAGGCGATAATCAGGGAGGAAGACGCAGTGGCTGGTGCATTTATATGAATGCAAATAAGCAAACATCGACGGAACGTAAGTCGCACGATCACCAATCTAATCAGAAAAACGAACATCACTATCGATTTATGCACTGGCAAATTAAACGTCTTGGCTGAATTACCATGACGTTAAACGTAGTGCTGCTCGATAATCTGAATTAGGTGACAGTGTCAGGTTATTAGTAATAGTGCGAATCAAACGCTTGTACTGAGGTACGTATTTTACACGGTTAGCTAACATGTGGAACCTAGTAAAAATAAAATATCGCAAAGCTACCGTTATTTAAGGTCGTAGATCGATTGTTTCAGGCAGTCAAATAACTACATTGAAATTTTTCTGACATTGTTTGTGCGGTCTAAAATTTTCCGACCTAAAAAAGAATAAAATGTAAAATGAATAGAACCTGCACGAGTGATGGCCGATTGGAAAAAAATTCGCTTAAAGTACCATGTAGCTTGGTGATCAGCTGTGCCCTTCTCTGTCGTCGTCCTGGAGCGAGTGAAACAGCTGATCGCCCACTTGGCTGAGAGAGATGATCAGTCTGAGTCTTTCCAATGTCGTAATACACGCAGAATCCTTCGCTATTAAGTGGATTATAGAAATCATTTGTTCCGATGATCGAATGCGTTTGCGTAATTTAATATACACATTTTCTAAATATTAGCGTACGTTACAATATTTACAGAGGATACTTACTTCAAACGAGGCTTTTCAAATAAAATTGATGTGTTTTTGGAACTACATACGACTGACTTTTGTTAACCTCAAAAATTATTAGAATGACGTTTTAACGAAACGCTATTTGTGTGGCCGAGGAAACGTCGGTGTTTTTACAGAGCATGTATTCAAAGATTCAAGGAATGTATATAAAATGATGTGTATTGTACAATGAAAATAAGAATGAACCAAGGTTACGATGATGAGCTTTGTGTTGAGTAACTGGACAATACGCTAAAACTACAAGGTGTCTCTAAACTTAAGGCGTCTCTCTTTTCTTATTCCGTAAGCATCATTAAAGTAATAAATAAAAACTGGCATTTGTGTCCTGTACTAACATGCCGCTAAGAAAAGTGTGATCCCAAATACCAAAAACCCATAGTATCATATGTAATTGAAACCCATATATTTAATAAGATATTGATACAAAGCTGTTAAGTATCTAAATATAAATATTGCTTTATATCGACAATACATCAGCCATGTCTTGATTTAAAAAAAAATTTCTGGTTGAAATAAATCATATGTATAGATGTATACGCCATATGTATTATGTATTAATTATGCGCTATCGGAAGACATCCCTCCTGTATGATATATTGAGCAATTAATCAATAAAAACAGCTTGTTTTTGGTCTTTGGTGCCGTTGTATTCTTTTATTTAATATTCCTAACCTGTTCTATCGCCTGTAACCCCTCTATAGAACGCCTGTAAAATGATATAACTTTTCGCACCGACAAATTCGTCCTTCCAATAAATATAACTTATTTAAGTACTATCGGTATCCCTGCACAAACGCATTTTTGTACGCACTTTTAGCTTCTAACTTTCATGTCGTTTTATAAACTTTTTCTTTGTTGCTTGAGAAAATAAAAATCATCGATGCCAATTAGTCAAACGACATATACGTGATTCTTGTTAATGCTTAAACTTAAAAAATGTGAATATCACTTTACGAGAAACAGCCTTGAAAATGTATCATGTCGTGATCTTGGCCCTAATAATAACTGAACTAGAGCATTATTTCCACTTTACTACTATCATATTCAATTACTGAACGTTACCCCTATTGTTATGACCGCTATATGTAGCTGCCGCTCTACGAATGCGTGAAAAGCCGACTTTCAGCGATACTCAGCGGGCTCTTATGGAAGAAGTATACAGAAGAAGTCCATATATCGACAATCAGGCGCGTCAGGAGATCGCCTCTAGGATTGGCATCGCTGAGGAACAGGTACTTAATTTCGATTTTGTATTATACTAATAACAGGCTATGTGAGACATTGTAAAGATACTTGTTCCTAGTTTGCCTCGACCGGTCCAATATAAACGTTGCTAAATTCGTTAAGATGTGTATATACACAGTCAATTCATCCTCGAGTAACAGACGCTGAATTGTTTAATAGTCATGTATTTGTTTTCTCAAGTAAGTTATCAAACTTAAAGTTTCGAGTGCTCGCAAGCCGAAACGAGCTTTGATGCTTTTATGGTCACCACCGTACTGAGACCATTGCTAGCCACACCCATTGCCAGTGCTTCTGTTACCCATTGATTTCGTATTCATTTACTTGTATATTAGTTATATCTGCCTATTAGGCTAATTTGTTGTTTCTACTCTTCTTTGTTGATTAAACCTGATCATTCGTTTCTATCGTCACCTTTCGCTAAAAAAAAATTCGCTAACGCTATATTATGATGTCATAGTTTTCTATACAACAACCGTTGTCATTGGGAAAAACATAGATAATATGGTACCACTCAAGTGAGTTTTATAACGAATAACCGTACGGATATCCGTAAAAGACCATTACAGCCGATGGCACTTGATTGCCGTTGCACTCGTATGGTAACGGCATAAAGCTGTAATTGCAATCCGTTTTTCCTTCGTGAGGCAGTTGCTTATAGGAGATGACAGAAATATTTTCCACATAGTTGCCCAGGAATCTAATTATTTTGTTAAAAAAAGATTTTGATGATAAATAATTAAATCTAAATATTATATATTTATAAATATTTTATCTGCGTTATGGCTTTTACACTGAAAAAATGTAGGACTTTTGAGGTCGTTACTTAAGTTCTACGGAAAAATTCAAGTAGTGGTTTCATAAAATCAAACGCTTATCCGATAATCAAAATGTCGCTTCCTCCGGACTTCAGTTTAGTTTATTTTTATTGAACTGTTAGATTATAATCACCATTAGCCATTAACCATTAACAAGCATATTCGATGCAAGCTATAAAGGGGAAACATTCGTTAGAGTTTGCCGAACTTATTTTAGATCATTTAATTCTCTAAGACATGTCGACCAGCAGATATTTTGGCAATTTGCATCTGGTTGCTCAAGACAACAAGCTGCTACGGCATTGTTACGGACGAAAAGAACTATCTAGGTAGTAAACTAGGTAGTAAAGTGTGAGAGCGCTCTGTAATTTGGTCGAACTCTTACTTCGACCACATTTCATAGTCTATGCTTATTCTATCACAATAAAATACAGAAAGCTTTTATTAACACAAAGGAAATTTCGCAAGATAGATGTACACTACTTCTTGTTTTGATGTTTGAACTACTTGACTTCTTGATGTTTTTCTACATATTTGCGAACCTCTACATATAATTCTATGCATACACAAGACTTGTAAACAATGAGAAACTGTGTCATACTGTATTCTGGTATATATAAGTGTTTTTGAAAGCAGGCTTTGAGACCCTCAGGAGGTAATATACATTTGACTGAACTCTGTATATGCGTTATTATAGTAATATTCGGAAAATCATACGTATTGGTAACGTAAAGGTTATGGTGCGCAATATGTGACTGTCTCTTTCATTCTATTTCCAGGTCAAGAACTGGTTTCAGAATCGGCGTGCTAAGGAGAAGCAAATGCTTCGCTGGAGAGAAAATGGAGCCTCAACGCCTGCACCCCCTCCAACCCCCGTACCACACAGCGCTTTGACAGCTCAAGCGACGGCTGCAGCTGCTGCCGCAGCTGCAGCTGCAGTAGCAGCTGTTGCGTCGTCGCATCAACAATCGACGTCCTCGTCCCGATCAGACGACGAGAGTACCACGAAACAACAAACGAGTTCACAGCAACAACAGCTGCAGCAACAGCAGCAACAACAACCACAGCAACAGCAGCAATCACAACAAGAATCACAGACGCAACAGCTGCAACATTCACAGTCAAGGGCGCTCCATCAGTCGCACCCGCAAGCTGGACAGGGCCAAAGTAGCCAAAACCAAACACAAACACAGCAGCAACAGCAATCTCAGCATCAAGGCAGCCAGTCGCAGGGACAGCATCAAGCGTCTCAGCAACAAACACATCCGCTTCAGCAGCACCAGCAGCAACAGCACCAACCGCAGCAACAGCACCAACCGCAGCAACAGCAACAAATCGCCCCAGCATCACAACAGCAGCGTGCCGGAGGAGCTCAAGTTGGCGGAGGAATGTCCGGCGCTCATTTAAACGTGTCGCAGGCCTCGACAGCGGCCTCGCTGATGCAGAGTTTGGCCAACTCGAGCGGCTTCTCCGGAGCAAACCCCTTGTCAGGGCTATCGCCCGCTGCCAGTTTACCAATGAACCTTGCAGCAAACTTGCCAGCAGCCCTGTTGCCGAACTTTCATGCAAACTTGGCCCATCTAGAGAGTAGCTTGCATTCGCCTTATCCTCGAGAATGGCCGCACAGGCAGCTCTAATTAATTTATGGAACAATATCTAGTAATACTGAGGTATATATATATTAATGTGAGCGATATCGTCACTTAGCATTGCGCATACATTATGTATCCACTGAGGAATAACAATTTATGTCTAAATGCAGTAGAGTGTACATATGGTATAAATCGAGAAAAAAATTAACGTTAACTGTATAGGATAAGCATATATAGACAGGTTACTCTCACCGGCAAAAGCAGCTGTCTAGGGTAAAACACATGTTTCGCATCCATATCGCGAATCTAGAATTCAGTCGTATTAACAATAGCTTCATAGTCCCTATTTAACCGTGTATTCTCTCCAATGTATATGTAGATGGTGTACATTTTGAATTTCTGTTAACTTTCCATCAATGTACCATAATAGATTCCTTGATTTTATGATTTGGCCGAGAGTGAAGAAGAAGTCATATAGACGGTTCTGTTATTTTGAACTTAAATCATCACAATGCTAATGATATAACCTAAATGAAGCGGATACGATGGACACACACACACACAGTCACAAATGAGGGAAAGCGGGGAACGAACGAGAGGCAAAAAGATGGGGCTACGTGTATCATATTCCTATAGGTTATTAAATTGTATGTGCATTCCATGATGTGATTAATTAATATTATTAACGATAATAAAAATTCTAATTACTGCGATAAGTTGCGTAGTCTGGCAGGCAGCATTTTCTGTCTGCGAGCATCCTCAGCATTCGCTCAACTAATAGTTATTATATGTCTGTTTTGGCATGTGCGTTTTTGTCATGATTTTGTTTGGCAATGCAACTCAACTTAAAATGTACGTCGTTTTGTAACATTCTGCTGTACGCTGCATGGTCCGCAAGTACAAGAAATACAAGTTCCTTTGTAGATGTGGCCTACGTATGATATCGACAACTCGTTCTAGAGAAAAAGGACTGGGGTTTTACGCAGAAACACATAGAAGTGCTAAAGGAAAGGTTGTGTTAACCTGAATGATATCTCGTCCAAACAAAAAATCAAATACAGAAGAGAGTACCTCGCGTCTGCCAGCCAGTGTCGACGGCTGCTATAGCTCGCACTGATATAACTCATATCGAGAAATGCTGAAGAATTCATAAGGTTATTAACAACAAGATTCGATGAAGGTTAAAAGAGGCAGTAAAAAAGAGATTTCATGTTAAACCAAGGTCCGTTTTAACCGTTTTTTCCAAAATAAATATAATTTTAGGTTGACATTGAGGTAGCTTTCAATATTATGTGATCCTGAGGGTTTCTCTTTGCCTGGACCCTTTATCATTGAGCAAATACGACTACTTATGTCTAAACAATACATAAATGTGTTATTATCTAGAAGCTTTCAAATTTCTGAGCAATACCACCCCATGTCGTTCAATAGCTCTCCTGCAGTCTATTAAGGGATCATTTAATATTAAATGCAATAATGTCTACATAGCTATATTAAAGCATAGAACGATTACTGCTTAAGCACTATCAGTGTGTTATTATTGTCATCGTCAGTTCGCCATATGACGATTAATCAACTGGTTTCATTAGATAGATTTTGGGGTCTAATTCTTTAGGCCTTCTAATGCTTTAGTTGAAAATAATTATTGCGTTATGGTATAAGTTATTTATGCTAGCTAATTTTCGGATTGAGAAGGCTATATGTTTACTATGTCAAACATGCTCATAATTCTTAGGGGTTACATTTCAGATATGGTCAAAATTATTCCCCTATGACATCATTAATAGGCTACCATAAAGCAATAGTGGAGTAGTCATTTAAAAATAGGCCATCATTTCATCCGTGTTTTTAAGTTCATTAAGCAGGTACGTTACCATTGCACCATTACGGGACCATCAGAGTTGTCCTACCACACGTTTCCCCTTTCAGCCGCATTGGTCCTGTAAATAAGAACAAGCGATTTGTTTGACTACGATTATTGTGAGAACGCTAATTGGGCTAATTTCATCTCGTGAGTCCTTGGCATTGTTTTTAAAATCCCAGTTTACTGTGCGCAGAAAGAGTGGCTTAAAGTAGAGATGGAAGAAAAATAAACGTATTTGTTCTTAACTATAATGAGTCCTAAAATTGATTAACCACTTAATTTCACGTCCTTTTCGTGCTTCTGTGCAAAAAAAGAAGGATTTGCAATTTTACGAATTTTCTGCGCCCTGTCACTTTTTGCCTAGTGCACATGCAGTGTAGGTCCTACAAAATATAGGGAGGATGCTGCTGAAACACTCGTTTCTGTCATATAAAAAACCCGTAGTTAAACTGAGGACAAGATAAGGAGATAATTCCTTCTTCGAAATATTAGCGCCAGGCATAAGTAAATATTATCAAGTAAACGATGATTTAGGTAATTTATTGGTGTGAAAAATCTTTCAAAGCCATAAAAATTTGACCTGAGTACATGCAACGATTGTTTTAAAAATAAATGCAAAAAGCATGAGGCGGCGACTTGTGTTGGAAGTATTCAGCACTAAAATAAATCTTCAGATATTCTTTTTATTAGCTTTAGGTTCGAAGAAATCGAGTCTACAGCAAGAGCGGGGCCACAGGTAGATAGGCGCTAGAAAACGTGTTACTGTAGATTGCAATTATTGCTCTTGACAAGATAAAAATATTTTTTCGTTTTCTAACAATAACAAAATATGATTCTCCCTTAATCAGCCCGTTTGTTTACTTGAATCGGGGTCAAAAATTGCTTAGCAAAAATATTCTTCGTGATTAGTTATTACTAGCCCGTGCCGAACACAGTAGTATCGTTTGCAGGTACATTATTACTGCGATATAAAATTATCATATAGTGTCGGCCATATACAGAGATAAAATCAACATTCTTGACTCTTCTTTGCCGGGTAGAGTATTATTAGTATTATCATTAACATTGTTATCATACCCTGCTGTAAGAAAGATGATCGGATCATTCTTCGAGCTATACAGCCCGTTCGCTTTTGTCTCGTTCTCGAAAAGGCGTTGAGCTCGACAGCAGATATGTTACGGCGACGCCTCAACGACACAATACAGTGTTGTCCGCATACATTCACACTTGACCCAGACGACTGCACGGACAAGCTTGCAGCCTCTTTTCTCGGTCCCTTGACCATCCACGGCCATCTGTCGTCATCTGACCCCTGTTAGTCCAAGCAAAAGAATAACTTTACAGACTCACCTCGAGGCAATATCATTAGGGCAATATAGGAACGCTGCCTTCTAGAATAACAGCACCGCTGGCCACGGCAGGCTCACTAAAGCGCCAGTTGTAACAACAATACTGCTACTAATAATGATAATAACTACAAGAATAACATCATTATTATTTGTTGATTGGTATGTGTTATTATCATTGTTGTTGTGATTGCTGGTGGTTGGGCGTCTGTCAATGGCGCCACCAGGTGACAAAAACGGGAACTCAAGAGGTGCAGATAACGGAACACATATTTAACCGGCATTAGGCTTACTTTACTATATTCCATAAGGTTTTATAGCAAGACTAGGTTAATCATTAAATGAATCCATGTGTCGACCGGCAGTATAACGTTGTGTAGACTGGGTTTTTTTTAGCTCGAGTTAACACGCGTAATTGCAAACTCCGTTCGATCTTAGTTTGAAAAAGACGTTTTAACGTACCTTGCAAAAGGAAAACTTATTACAAGATTTCATGTTTTATATTGAACAGCGATTTTGTTAAGAGGACTGCAGCAATGCTATTGTGAGGGCCATTTGCTATCAGGTCGAACGTTAACTACTATATAGCAGTTTAAGGTCCCATAAAACCTCATGAAATTCGATGCTGATATGTCTAAATAGTAAAAATTTTAGTGTTAATTCACCGCCTATCTTTGACCTATGGAAATGCTATTAAGTTGTCTTCCTAAAAAAGTATTAGATTCATAATTGTTTTGAGAAGCGTACAAGGGTATATTGATGCTAGTACCGACATAATTCAGCCCTTACAGAATAAATAGAAATTCCTTGGATAGTTGGGTGGACTGAAGCCCTGTTATATATACTTCAGTATATATCGTTTTTACCAGCGCTGCGTAAGTAATCACGTTGATTTCTGCCTGCGCATTGAAGTTATTCAAATTTTAAGTCAATTAACGAAAAAAGAGCACAACTTATCTAGAACTAAGGCAGTCTATATAGATTTTGCAATATCTGCAATCCATCTGTGTAGGTAAGCAAAAGCAGGAACTCAAAAAACTTATCGAAGGTAAACAACCTGTTATATCTGTGTATAGGCGCCGTGTGTACGTAATTTGCATAGTAAGATATGGAATGGCTCGCTTAGCACGGTTCGCGTGTACCCTTCTAGAGAAGTAATAAGTGTGTAAGTATGACAGTTGTATTTTCTGTCGTTACAGCCGATAATTACGAAATCACTATGTACGCGTTGAACCTTTTTATTTGGTTGTATTGTGCCCTTATTTTTTTTTACTGTGGGCCATACGTGGTTTTTCGAACCACTTACTACTTTGGTTGCGCAAGAGCTGAACGAGATCTACTGGCTCTTTTCAAGATGCGCATGATATATGAAGGAAGTCTACTTATTTCCACATCGTTCGGTAGTTCCTTTTAGAAAGATTCAGCCAGGTATTAGGAAAATTACTGTTGTCAACTATTCGTTGCGTTGAAAAATAGTAGTTCGCGGATACCTACTTTGATTATTATGCAAATAACGATATATAAAAATATATATTTGTATGAATTATCTATCAGGGGTGACAAAAGCCAACTGGTACCGACCATGATGCCGTAAATGCGTTTAATGCACGAAAATAATAGTAATACAAAATCGCATTATACCGTATCGATTATTAAGTCTGATATAATTTAGCGCATGGTGAACGCGATACGTAGGCCATGCACTTTTCTCTGCTTGTTTTGTGTGTTATTTCTTATCTTTCCATTTATGTCAACATGAGGGTACATTTTTTATGGAGCGCGAAAGGTGCTAGAGAATAAGGAATTCTAAGCGATGGGTGGCAAGTGCATTAAGAGAATTTTGAACGTATCATAGCGAATTAATTCGGCAGCGGATGGTCAGAAAACAATTTGTCGCTGGGCGTAAACAAAAAAACTGCTCATGGATATTCACTATATTTAGTATAGTTTATTTGAGTTGAAAGGCTAATTTTATATCCTTTGTTAGGTATAGCCCAAAATATATTTTTCTTTACAGCGCCTAATGCCTTTCGGAATAAGTTTGCCATTTTTTAGCGTCGGCAGCAGTTTTTTTCTTTGCCAAAATAACAGAAGAAAAGATAATCAGTCGCTTCAATACAATTTTTGATATATACATGCGAGGCCATATAATATATTGTCTTATTTTTTTCCAGATCGATTAGCGCCTTTTTCAAAAACAAACGACTTTTCATCGAGACGCCAAGGAATTACCTGTAGAAGCAACTTCATAGATTTCTCATGAAAACATCTAAAGCTAATAAATTCGGCTTGACAATGGCCTAAGTTGAAGTTTTCCTTTTAGTCATACGGGCTATCAAATATGGCATTATAATATAACTACGCAACAGAATGATCACTTACAATGATTTCTTAATTTTAGCTAAAATTTTGCTCAGTGAATTATAAAGGAGACAATCTCCGAAAAATGCAACAATTGCAATAATAACTATTATAATACCAAGATCGGGAATGGTACCGTATAACCCCTTCAAGTAATTGTCTAGTAAACAGCAAACGGCTGACAAATATCCCGCCGATTCAACTTATTAAAACATTCTTTCCACGTAGACGGCTACGTCGATGATACGTTATACGATTAATGTGTGGGTGTCTATTCTATATTACATTGTGCGACTATTATTTGTAGATCTTCAGATGTTGAAGAGTGCGGTCGCGAGTCTAGATTTCTTCAGTGGTTTTTCTTCACTCTGCAATCCTCAGGTAAGTGTTACCGCACTACAGTCGAGAAACCTTTTATCGGGTGCATTGGTGTTGGACAGTACAACAAAATTTGGTATTAGGAAGGCCAACTGACATTGAAAAATTAGGGTTTCGGCTCAGGTCAGGGTCACATTCAATTGTATAAATATGTACACAAATAAATATCTAAACCCAAATATATCGTCTTTTTTGCTCATGCGTTCTCAGTCTACTCACATAAATCACAGGTAACGCAACTTAATCATTGTCTATTATATTCATATACTAATTTTACAGTCCCAAATCCCTCCGACACCGCGATGGAGCGGAGAGAAGACATTTTTTTCGCCCGAAGAAAAGGCCATCCTCGAATCATACTTTAGGTAAGGGTTTTGGATATTTTTTCATAAACGTGCATGCTGATGGGTAACGCACCTCGAACCAGTGAATCTCAAGAGTATACAATGCCGGAAATTCGCAATCTATTATAAAACCACGCTGCGAAACTCCCACTTGTCTTTTTACCACACCTAAGTTACCTGTTTGTACTGGCGTAGGAATACGTATATAGTACACTTCATGCTATTAGGGTACATTGAATAAACTAATCGCCTATAGTTAAGTAAAAAGGAATTAATCCATCATCTATGTACCGCTGCATTAAGTTCCAGCTATAGAAATATGTGCTGTTAGTGCGCAGGTTACAGCGGTACTAAATCAGCCTAATGGACGAAGCGCAGGTTCGACAATGTGTTTTTGAGGCAAACATGGTATCATTTTAAAGTTGAAGGTAGATGTACCTGGTCATAGTTTCCTTATATCTTTTACTTGCTATTACTTATCTTTAACGTATTTGCTCGTTTTCTTCCAGAATGGATAGATATGCCACCCGGGAGATGTGCATTAACATTGCTAAAGAGCTTAAAGAGAAAACAGGCAAGCAGGTAAGTCGCTAAAAGATAGCTCGGCAGACAGACGAAGCGTTTTTCATTTTCAGCCACTTTTCAAGATTCACCGCAAAAGGTTGATCGCCAGTAAAATGGTCAACAACTGCACGACATTGGAGATACACATAGTAAATATCCTATTTGATACCATGACGTTCGTCTACATGTTGCGATCTATTTATTTTTTCTAATTGTTTAATTTTTTTTCCTTTTAAAAATGCATCTATATACATTTATCTCTTCCTCGTACTAGCTTCTTCCTTTTCCCCTTATATATATATATATACAGATGGATAGATAGATATAGATAGAGACGTCTGGATTTTCTTATTCATTTTGAAGCTGACATTACTTTAAAGAAGTATTACGTTATCTACATATTTGAAAAACGAGGAACGTTATTGTTGGCCTCCCGTTGAGATGTGCCACATTTTAAACGTTGGGTATCAGAAGAGTGTTGTTATTATTAAGTAATGTTAATCCTGGATTCATAATTGTTTATTGATACTGGTGTGGCTAAAGTGTAAAACGGCTCATTTGTGTGGTTTGCTTTATGTGCGTATGGCCAGTTTGCTATGAAACTGGCTGGAATACCAACAGTATGTGGCTACAGATGGAGATTCCGGCTTCTTTCGTTTAAAAGAGTGTCCCTCCGTGCGTGTTCGCTTGAATAAACTAACTACCGTTCTTCCGTGAAATATATGTAATCTTTGATTTGATCTGGGTAATTCATTGCAGGTGTACATCTGGTTCCAAAATAAGCGTCAGCGAGAAAAAGCGAATCACTAATGATCTACTTGAGAACGCCCGACCAACAAACCAATACAAAAAACCTTCATCATACGAATTGTTACGGTTAGTATTACGTTTTCATTCCTGCGGTTCATAATTTAGTGCCATGGCCGGACCTCAGACGTGCGTTTACGCTACATCTTCTGGACGCTGCCTAAGTTGATTTTCGCATGCCCTGAATGACACTACGCGAGCTCAAGCCAGATATTTTCTAATGGAAGGGTCTGAATTGTCATTCGTGAAGTGTTTTGTTTAAAAAAACGAGTTAGCTTAGGTGAAGATCCAAAATTATAGTAGCAAGCATAATTTACTCCTGCGTCACTACCGTACGGTAGTAGCTAGGAGGCAGGAGGGGGCCCAGTGACCTCTGCAACCTGATTTGATATCTTACCATGCAATAATTAAACATACCTAGTAAGAAGCCGTTATACATCACGCCAAGTGCCTGTTCTCATCAAAATCTATATACTGAAAATATTTTAACCAGGCGTTTTTTGGATCTAAACCTTGAAGTCAACCGAGCGCGTATAGTCGGGTCAGTTTCTGAAAGGTAGTCGTCCTTAAAAGTAGATCGTGTAGAAAACTTCGCCCCGGTTTACATTCATTAGAAACGAAGATGCTCATTCGTACTAGATCACAGGTCAGGCTTGTTTGAATTATAATTATAATTATAATGAATTATAAGATTTGAAACATTATAATTCAAACAAGCCTGTAGCCCGTGGATTTTACGTAGAGATAGGTGTTCGATTTGTAGGTAGATGTTTTTTCAAATAATTTTTCATAATTTGAAAGGTGGTGCCTTAGATATTGTAAAATTTTGCCTTTTTTTTGTGCTCTAGGTTTCCTATGGATTGCCTAAAGGATTCTTTTTCTTCTTCTGATTTTCGAATGCTCATGACAATTTACCATTGCCCAAAACTATAAAGTGTAACATTTGCTGATTTTGGAATCTGCCCGATTATTTTCCAGTGCGCCCGCTCATACGGTACAGCCAGCTTTCGTTGATCTTAAAGTACTATTTCTAGCAAGCCTAGTACTGAGTCTCGACTGAATTGTAGTCTTACCTACATGTAGCGATTCTGATGCCGAAAAGAAATCTCGGTTCTCGTAATATGGGGACGTTAGGCTATAATCGAATCCCGCGGTAGTTTTCTACATAGATTTATGTATATTCCTACATGGAAATGAAAATCTTTAGTTCAAATGTATGCGTAAAGCTATAAAGCAAATCGAAACATGCATACATAAATGCAGAGCTCAGTTGTTTAGATTAGTTTGATTGTTCGGAGGTTAGTTGTTTGTCGCACACCTATGCAGAGAAAAATATGGGTGTAATACAAAATGAAAGGTAAAAGAAAATACATAACCGCGCTCTGACGCTTTGGCAGATACTATAGAACTTGACGAAATCGTATAACCCGGTTATAGATGTTCGTAAATATAACAGAGCATCAGAAAAAGTATCGATGTGTGAATGTACTGCGAAAACCTGTAGCCTAGTACGTCGCATGCAACTAAATATAACGGTATATATAAAGTGGATAACAAACGGCTCACTGTTGCATCAGTGGAACAGCGCGCCCGGGGCGCACTTCTGCAGAGATGACAATCTATTCTCCGAGAACAAAAACAAGTCAATGTTGCGGAATTTTTTTTGTCTCGCAAACTTTTAGCTATTTATACTAACTAGATTTTTAACCTGTAGCGGGAGTATATCTTGATGCTAATTGTACTGTGCTTGTTCATAATTTGCAGTTCAACTTACCAGAAAGTTTCCCGTACAACCGCTGATTACGTTGCTAAATAACTGCGCGAAACAATCGCAGCAGTTGTTTTGTATATATTACGAGGCCATAGGCTGAGTTATGTTTATGGATTTGTTTATTGCCAATTCGCATTAGTTTCATACTTCAGTTCCTCCAATCTAACACTGTGTAGGTGGGTACTTGTTCTGGTTCGGACGAGCTCCTCGCTGTATTGTGTCATAATTGCATAACATGAGAAAGGGATGTGTTAAAAATTCAGTAGTTATGAGACGGCAACGGTGCAGGACAAGAGAAATGCTAATCACTACTAGGATTGAGCTTAAGGACAAAACAGAAAGGTTTGTAAAGATGCCTGAAGATAAAAATCTTATCGTGTGCCATTCGAAGCTCGTGATATATGGGAATAAATTTATCATACGCAGATGAACATGAATGGCTCTAAGGTGAGTGGTGTCTTTTAGTCACCTCGAATTGTTTTTATACAATTTCTTGGAGCGCCAAACGACCGAAATTGAACAGCAAAACCTGTATTCGACAAACATCGCTTCAACTACATTTGTTATCGATATTATCCATATCTATCAGGAATTGCGTCGCTCTGAACTTTAGCAGCTGTAGCTATTCCCTTGTTCCTCTATAAATATCTATCGAGTAAATGGATTGGTTTTTATGTTATGTTTATCATCGACTAAACTTCCCGCTAAATCATCCGCTAGGAAACGCTTTCTGTTGTTACAACATGTAAGGAGTTTACTTCTACAATCATCGGTACCGATATTGATTGGACTGTGGAACTTCGTTAAACGCCGCAGGATCAAGATTTGGTCGCTTAGTCGCTAAGAGAACACTAAATGAAGGCTTTGGTTCCTTTGCTTGATTTTTCAATAGCAGCAGCAGCAGCAGCAGCTATGAAAAACAACGTATTGCGAAGAATGCTTGCCCTGACGCAGGGCAGCGCCTTCTGATAAAGCGAAGAGTACGTTCGTATAATGTAAACACCGAGCCTTTGCTTGACCACCTACGGCAAATGTCAATTACACGATAAAACAGGAAGGTTACTGGCAGACACTGAATAATATGTTAAATAAATATACGCGATGAAATAAATTACGTAAAAATGTAAGGTCTTCTGGGTGTTGTAATTTACTCGAGCACTAAGGAAAATTCATAGAGGACTTTTAAAATGTTCGTACTATTATTAATCCTATGAAGAAATAAGAGTTATATCAGTACCCGTAGTACGTTTTGATTTTAGTTCTACCAATGTGCACTACATTTCTTTTTGTAGCTCTAAAAGCTCCTTTGCAATTCTCGCAAAATGATTCCCGCGATTCAGGGCACTTTTCGGAATTCTGCATGTCATAGTTCCCCACGTTTCATGTTTGGCTTATTAAGATTGCCTTCCTCTTACACTTAGAAATGAGTCAGACAGTAGTTAAAAGTTTCGCTCCAGCATCACGTTCTAAACACGCAGGGAAGATTTCATGAAAAAAGACTTTTTACATTTGAAAAGCAATAGAGGAGCATTGCTTTCAGCTGATGAGCACGTGTGCCAATAATCGTAGGACACAGAATGATACGGTCCCACAAATGAAATGCCCATATTAAAACGGTTCATCGCGTGCTAAATATAATTATATTTGATCTCTCGACTGTCGTGAACCGCGGATAGAACTAAGAAATAAGTGTTTAAACGTAAGGTCGACTGTCCAATAGCAGCTCTCATACATGAAACATCTGTGTCATCAAACCTGACCCTAACTATGAACTGAACAGCTCCTTCTTAATCGCGTCACACATTTGAGACTACTCTAAGGAAGATGACTAAAAAGACTAATGATTAATACTTCTAAGTAAAACAATCAACTTCAAGCTATTTCTACTTTTTTCTTATTTGAAAGTTTTGTATAGATTTAATTATTCGAATTCTAAAATAGTATTTAAATGACACAGATGGCTGTTTTCGACCACGATCAGGCTTTGTCACAACTCTAACTTCCTAGAAGAACTCACACGATGTTACATCCAGGTTCTTAACTTGCGGCTGACTCTCACCTTCTATTCCTTTAATCTAAACTGACGTCAGACAACCCGACCTCTAAGGTAACATTATGATAAAACTGATAAAATATGACGAAATTGCTCATTTGTTAATTTGTTATGAGGTACATTAAATTAGAAATTTACTTTTATCACAACGGTAAAGTAACGTCAATCTACTAGATACCTAGCATTCGTTGAATGCGTGCTACCCAACACGATATATTATTGAACATTAAGGTACAGTCGTTATCCATGGCATATACCGCCCTCCTAAAGACTCACTGTTTGAGAAAGACATTTCAATGTGGAAAATGTTCTTCACGTCAGACGCTTGACAATTTACCTGAGGGCTTTGGCATGAAGGTGCCATTTGGCTTAAAAATAGGATTTCGGTCAGTGCTAACTAGTGGATTGGACCAAGACTGCTGTGCTAAAAATGGATCAATATCTGAGCCCTTATGCGCAAGCTAGTTATATTTCTTCAGCATGTATATGAGAAACCTAATGTGTTACTGGAAAATAACGCGCCATCATCATAAGTACTCATTCAAGTTTAAGTACTCCATTTTTCACCTAAAAAAGGGAACTTTTTTAAATTAAATCTGCTGCCATACAATCAACCTATATTTGGAGGCATATTGAAATGATTAAGGATGTTGTTTCAGGAATGAGAAGCCTTAAGAGCAGAATAAACCTCATGTTGTGAAAGCAACATAGCTATGTAATCCCCATAAAACGTTTTCTAACTCTATAGTCTGCATCTCGAATCGTATCTAACTTGATGTGTAAATTTTGTAAATAAATTACAAGGCGACTGTGAAAAAGTGGGTGATTCTTCAACATTTAAAAATCTCTCGCGAAATCGACCCGGTTTCTACATGCTTTTTTCTACCTGAAACTCCAGCCTACGGTGTATGTTTTGTTTTGGTTTTTGAGAGCTGATATTGCTTTTAGCAACTATGTGACTTACTGCGAACAATAGAAGGAATTATAATCTAGCATAATAGATTATAATTCCTTCTACTGTTTTTTCACTTAAAACCTTTTGACTTTCTGCACGAAAATGACAAGACCGTTTGTTTCTCGTGTATCCTACGTTAGTCATTGCAAAAAGCCATTCCAGGTTTGGTAGGTAATACTAACGTTAGCTCAATGAACTTTACAGTCGATAAGGTGCCAGTGATTGAATGATCTTGATTTCATTGTGCCCTTTTATATTACGCAAGCTGAATTATTCAAATCTGATCCCTGTCAATAACAATAATACATGTAACAATGTTCAAAATATCTAATTCTATTTAGAAATTGATTTAAATCTATATGTGTTACATAGATGTCGAACACAGAGGTCTCGAAATGTCATATAGCCTTACGGGCCACGAATCAGGGTTATTATGATAAAACTTAGTTCGTTCTGCACCCTGCTAGTGCCTGTAATTCTTGGTCATGCAAGAAACTTTCCAGAAACGTCAAATATTGTAATAAGACGAAACAAAAGGTGCTGTGTATTGGCACAGCATAAACATTTATGTTTCCAAGAGGGATTGGGTGATACAAGCAAGCATCACCAGGACAAAGTCTATTTTATATGGCTTGGTGCGGAGCTAAGCAACGACCGTTGGGCTTGCTTCTGCCAATATTACTGCATTTTCAATTCCTCTCTGATATCTATCTCATTGAATAGTAGTACGGGTTGGTGGGAGAAAATGAGCTACCGGATTAATTGATCGTGGTCTCGTTTCAGTTCTTGGTCACTCTTTTTTCGCACTTGCTCTTAATTCGGGCAATGCCTGACTAGTATATGAAGGCAATTCTAACTATACAGGCTTTTTTTTTCTTTAGAATCAGAGATATTTCTTTTGAGTATTTCGTCCAAATTTGTTAAGCATGTAGCTATTAACTGATTACTGGTAAAATCATGTGTTTTACGCGATTATGTTCAGTTTAAGTATCTCTGGTTATAAGAACTATATGGCGTATGATCGTTCATACGTTCGTTAATTGTTCCTTTCTTATATAAATTATCGCTTATCATGACCTGACGGAAGCCATCCAAAACGCGACGAATGGAGAAGGAAGTTTCGGATTTAACGATAGCAAACCGAAAAAGCGTATCGAGAAGATAGACCATCGTATAACCCAGTAATAATGACCTAAGAACCGGGTAGTGCGTAGGCTCAGAAAATACCTAACATGTGCCCCATTGCTGTGGTGAGATCGCGAGGCGCTACAGACCGATACGTGGTAGAGGTTCAACTTGCGGATCACTTTCAGGAGAAAGCGTTCAGGTCCTCCCATGAAGCCTCCAGTCTCGTTGAAGCCCGAAAAGTCGGTCACTTTATAATAGCAGCACGAATAAATTCAGATTCGTAAACAGGATGCTTCTCAGGCTACTTTCGACTTGAAAGCCTAGTTTTATGCTTAGAGAGGAATCTGGTTTTGAATTCGGCAATCCTTCGGCAAGCGCCGTATTCAGCAAAATAAGCGGGCAGAAATGCAAGTTCTGCCGTTCGGAGCTTGAATTTGACATCAACTTTCGGTAACTGCGTAATGAAAGTACAACTAACTTTATGCGATACTATGAAACTACAAAGAAAAAGAAGCACTTCCAAACAATTATTTTGAGATAAATAGGTAATGCAGATGTAAAAAGTAAAGGGGCTCGTGTCACAATCCAATGCTTCCTTTGTACTTCTATAAAAGGACTACGCTGCAAGCATATTACAATGTATAATTTTACAAGTGTATGTTGGAAGTGCAATATACCAGAATTTAATTAATTTATCGAACTCACTCTAGATTCATACTGTATTTCTAGAATTTGTCACAGGAGTGAAAGGACCTGAAAATTACTGACCATGACTGTGCGCACTTAGTTCGTACCTGCAAGCTTTTCCATGATTTTAGAGCTCAGAAGGCCCAGCAATATCTCACAAAAAGCATGTTAGGTATCGTTCTGCGACCGCTTAATTGGACCTAACGCCTTTTGCTGTTCCCATGCTTTTCCCTGTCAGATAAGACACCAAATGGAGACAGGTTTCTTAAGCTCAGAGAAAAAGGAAACAAAAGAGGTGGAGAGCGACAACCTTTAATGAAGAGCCTTTGCATTTGAAACCAACACCTACCACTGTGGCATCTCTCTTTCAAAAACTTACATAGTAATAGCGTAATAACGGGTTATAGCGTCGGATAATAGCGTAGAATTCGATTGTACTGTACCGCAAGCTAGACAGCTTATGCTGATGATCTACCTTTATTACTTTGTGCTGGTGTTTATTTTGGACACGAACACAGTTGTTCGTGAATCATCAAGCAATACGAAAAAAATGCCCAATGGGTCCCATAAACGCGAATTGAAGACTTTTGAACCATGCTATCGTATAGGCAAATATTGGACGCTATACACAACAGGTTTTAAACCACCGGATCCATCTGCGATGCCCCGAGAAGTAGTAGACCAATAACGACGGCTTACGAAAGAAAATGTTAGGAATTGGATAATCTACTTAGAAATTCGGTACATCCATACGCTGAGCTTCTGTTAAACTAGATGTCTCCCGGGCATATTTACACCTCATATATGATACACTGCATATGTATTTATAAGCAATGAAGGCTGTCAATTCAAGCATTTATGACGTGAAACAAACCCTGGTTTCAGTCCACAAAGCCATTAAAATGACAACAGTATTTAGTCTTGGACGTACTAACACTAACATATTATATAACATAGTGTTGTAGGGATTATATTAAAGTATTTCTATTATAAATGCGTTCCGAGATCTTTGACATATAATTAGAGTCGTACCTACAAAACATAGTTGAACTTATTTATCACCTCACAGAATTTTGCATCAATAAAGCAATTTATGCAGCACCTATATTTGGGTTATCTCGATAATTCCTAATTAGTTTTAGTACAGATGTAGCCGTTGTGTTTCTTTCGACTTATGAAGGGTACACGCTGTACGCAAAGAACACCTACTTGTGCGCGGTTGTCTTTTCGATCGGGTGGCGAGCTCTTATGTTGGGGGCCTGCAACATTTTTTGGACAAAAATAACCGGTTGCACGAAAAAGTTTGCATGGGCAGCTAGCTAAGGTGATTACGGTCTTGTCACTCTGTTTTTTCGATAGCAGTATTGTAGGGAAAAGAAAATATCATGTTGTGTTGTTTTAGAGGTCAGCCTGGACTGGGGCTAGTGGACATTCATTGCTGGCTACCTACATTAATTGTTCAATGATGTCTAATCATGTTAAAACCTCATTATGATCAAGAAAGTATCGTAGTTTAATTTTATAGCAGGATCACGGAAATACCAAAATAGGAAGCGTATTGAAAAACTGCTTCGTATAGCACGATTTTTTTCGCACTGGGTAAATCCACAAAGCAGGAAACGAAGCAAATGAACTCGGCATATTTTCGAAAAACGCGTCATTAATATTTCAACAAAAGTCTAGCGTTGCCCAATCTTACATGAGTTACTCGCAGGTTACGTCCAGCGACAGACACTTCAAGAAGAAGGAGCTCAATTCATAATTGGCCATTCTTTTGAAAAGGCAGAGTCTAGCAAATATTTTTTTAAATCACATTTTAAATATGTATACATACACAATTAAGCGATCACAAAGATTGCGATTTAAAGCATCTGGTTAATGTGTGCACAACGCACATTCTAAACTAATTACACAATGAACCTAACTTAATTTGTGAACATATTCAGTGGCTCGAGTATGATATTAAGTGGCGCCTGGGCCTGCAGCCACGTATGAGCGAGGCCTTCGTTAGTTTCTATGAAGCCCAAAACGGGTTGGTGGCTTCATCGTTTCAAAATCGTTTCATCATTCGGTATTCGTGCGTGCCTGGCTCTCCGCCTGAACAACCTAGGTAGGAATGGTGGGACAATGCATAAAGATAGAATATTTGTGGCATAGTATACGACTATTGCAAATATTCTAGGCTAGGGCCTGGTCGACCATGAGTTGACGTACAGCTCCGCGGGTACGGCTCGAGAAGCCGCTAGAGGCGGTCCTGTGGTGTTGTTCACATCAACCTTGATGTGCCTGTCTGTGTGTGAATATTTATCGTTGCTCTTTCAACCTACAGTTGCCCTCCCGATGTATATCAGACTTTCAAGGCAGACTTGATAAAAATGGTCAATGACGTGCACGAAAAGATACATTTGAATCTTACGAAAGTAAGTAATTTTATCCGCATAACAAAATTTAAGTATTTCTTCTGAACTGGAAACGCGCAACAATAATATAAAACATTGTTGATGCCAAGACTTAGTTTCAAAGGAGCGGCTCTGGAGCTGGAACGGAGTCGAGGGTGACGGGATGCTTACATCTGGTCTAAAGTCTATCTACCACCAAAGTAGCGCACCGGTGCTTATAGGCATACCCAAGGTGGACTGAGAAGGTCCAGTCACTGTCCAAATATGCTAAATAGAGATCCAGAAATATTGTGTGCATATTAAGCATAGTATCTAATGATGACGCTTAATATCTTAACTAAATTCTCTGGCAAGGCATGATGATAAGAGCTAAGAATATATAGATCCTTTATATATATATATAGAATATAAAGCCTTTTTTTTATGTTTTATTTAAGCCAAATACTACAAAAGCGAATTCAGTTTTTCGAGTATGTATGTCCAAGTACGCTAATAGTACGTAACCAAAGCTTTTCATCCCATCGAATTAAGGCTCGCTCCCTGAATAAGACAATGCTTTTCCATTCGGTGAAATAGGAGAAGCTTATACGTCCGTTTGGATATCTTCGAACTGGCACATTATGCTTTTATTATGTATGAGGTAAATGTACTAACAGCGTCCTATTGTCGAAATGCTTTTTGCTCCCTACAATGGTAGGTCGGTTAGGTTAACAACTTTGACCGGCCTTGTTTCTGTACCGTGTGTAGTAGAGTGGACAATTCCGCTTCGGATGGGAGGTTTTCGTGCTATACGTGGCTGACCGCCAATATATCTAACGGCTATGGATCGTCCTAAACACCGATGCCCTGGCTCTCCCGAGCTTCTAGCCGCCGCTGTTCTCTGCCTCATTCTCTTTCTATTTTCCTTGTCTCTATCTAATCATATGGTGGCCGAACACGCCGACGATGACAGCTAGGGGAGCGGAAAAAAACCGGGCTCAAAAATAAGAGGGATACCGCCTATACCATATTTACCTGTACTATATTTTTAGCTGGAAGCTATATCAGAAGTCGCAGCAATCCTAGGTACGGTTACAGTCGTAGTGGCGATGGTCGTCACAGAGTCCTATACCAGCAGCTGCAACAGAAGCATTCTGTGAGGGCCCTAAATATATATCGCGCGTGTGGCATAAAATGTGCGTTGGCCAGGCTAGCGCTAGGGGCATACCGTTTAGTGTACCAGATGGCCAGTGTACTGGGATAATGTTCCATGATACTTCGAATGAACGATAGAATCTGCACGAAGGGGTTATTATACCGGGTAAGTGCTGTCATTGATGGCAGGAGCATAGAGTAATATATGTGGAGACACATAAGCACAAAACAGTAGAGCCACCAACCAGCATAAATCTAATGGTGTAGCTCTACGTTGTTTATTCCAGAGATATAACGAATACGTGTTCTTTGTCGAGTACATTTTAACACAAAAAAAAAATTAATGCACAACAAGCGGACAAAAAAATGCGGTCATAGTTGTATAGGATATAAGTATACATTTAGAACGAAATAGGCTTCAATAAAGAGAGAAAAAGAGTAGATTAAGAGTTGCAATGAATACTGCTCAAATTATAAACCAAACCGTAAAGCTATCGTCGACCGCACTGTGGGTTTACTTTTCTTTACCCAGCGAATTTCGTTTTACATATTGTCTTATAGGCTCATTTTTTGCCGCCGTGTTATTGTTCATGTCTATTTATTAATTTATATTCATAATAGGTGAGTCGCTTGAGAGGCGTAATAAAATATATTTGGTACTGTTTGCATATTTTTATATTTCGTTATAGCCGCAGCGAAGTTTTAACGCCGAATTTTCGTAGCGTGCCTTCGTATGGTTGGTCCAAAAAGGACCCGCCTCTGCCGAGGCCAATGCGGCCATATTCAAAATATGATTGGTTCTATTTATGAGGCTAAGCATTCGTTCTCAGTCCTCATAGAGCTGCAAGCCTGCTTGTGAGGCCTACTCAAAATATGATTGCGGCACGAAAGGACGACTGGATAGAAGAGGCACCTCCCAGCCCTAAGTAGGTTGTCTCATTCATCATAACTGGCCGCTCCTTTCTAAAGAGATCAACCCGTTTGAGTATTCGCTTGCAGAACCCACCCAGTCAACTCACTCAGCCAATCATAACGAGTTATCTTTCATGAATAGATTTATTATCTTATCTATGATTTATGCTCTTGAAAAAGTTTTCTACAGATGTTCTATGCATGCAGGTCGAGAAAGATCGATAGCGTGAAATGAATGCTGGAAAAACTTGACAAGCAGATACGCTGATATAATCTATAAGTATGTGTCAGCTGCTGTCTTTGCGCTATAGTCTACACCAAGTTCGGGGTATTTATATGGCATTTGCTTGAAGCGTCGGCACCTTTTCAATACAAATGGGACTGCACCATAAATATGTACAGTGGGCCTCGGTATTACAATTTCCCAGGACAGCTAAATAGCATATAATCAGTTATTCGATTGATAGATCACAACCAGGCACGATATTAAGTAATGAAGGATGTTATTTTGATTCACGATAAAATGATGTCGGCCAGTAGGTGGGTAGTACCTAGCAGGAACGGCATATCTAAGTATTTTATGATAGAGAAGGAAGCATTAGGCCATATATGGCGTGATGCAGTCAATCTAATGGACACCAGTGTTATATAGACTTGGAGAGACCATTGCTATCAACTACATTTGTCTTTATTTTATTCGTCTAGATACGGACATTTGATTCACAATGTGCTTAGTAATAATAGCTCAGCCTGTGTATCTAGCTACGCTGTACACGGGAGAAGTACATAGCATTATAGGCCAAAACGTTTATTGGGAAAATACAGAGTTTTATCTAGCTGCTAACGAATTAAAATTATTTTTAAAATAGACTTGTAATTTTTCTACGTAATTTTTTGACGTCTGTCCGTATTAAAGTTTGACAAATTTTACAACAATGTGATATGTTAGAACAATCCGTGTTCCAACATGTGTTTTCAAATTTTTTATAGATTACATAAAATTTAGTAGGATAATATTTGCGAGTCACATGTCTAGCGAGTGCTTAATCGTGTGAATGTATCCGTTCTGCCTAGCAATGACCTACACAATGAACACTTCCTGGTACTTCAAACGCGTCAGTTGCGTCAGACATTTCAGAATCAACCACAGTTGGCTCCTCGTGTCTATATTTTCGACACTTGATTGATACTGCACCTCTGTTGGATCGTGCAGAAGTCAGCGGATTGCAGGTACTTCTCACTGAGCGGTCGATCGCATACGCCGCAATACGGAAGAGATCAATTTTGACAAGCAAACATCTACTGCTTCTCATTTACCGTGGAGTCGAAATTCGTGGAATAGCACCAACAGATTACAGATTGCTCAAGGCCATAAAACATCGCGACCCATATTGTTTCGTTTTTCTCAATGCGAGGCAGAATCAAAGCCGGGGTTCGTTATTTTCATCCAACGTGGGTACCATGCAGATTGACTGTAGTCGCTTAAATAAGTTGCAACGAAAAATCCTTGCAGGAGCAGTGATGTCTGTGTCGAAGACGGTCGATCGCTAAAGACAAAGGTTATCGCGCCGGTAAAGTGACTCGATTTAGCTGTGGTCTCTTCTAGCTACGACCTGGCCGGACGACCTAGAATTACATACATATATATAATAGCGTCACCTTTTAAGAAGGCATATATATATATATATATATATGCCTTTTTTAAAAGGTGACGCTGGGTATTGATTAGGTTAAAATGAAATCACGAACTGCGACACGTTAACTTTAGCGTGCCTACCTTTGACACGATCAAATCGAACTGCCAGCTATATTTTTCGTAGACATCTTCATCATTGATCAGCGTCGTCAAGGAGACACATAAGAGGACGCTAACGTCACGCTGTTTAGTTGATCGATACAGGCTTTGGATTGTATTCAACTGCAGAAGACCTGGCCCATCGAGCTTTCTTCAAAATGGTAACGACGATCCGCCTATCTTCCAACCCTAGAGTTAGCTTAGTGGACATACAGGACTCAAACAGTGACGATCGTGAAGACTCTGTGAAGAACTCTTATCAACCTCATAAAGAGGCTGCTTGGCTGCTTCCATTCATGAATGTATAAAGAGAACAGGTAACTTCATCTTCGCCTTGATAAGGGGAGGAACCGAATCGGCAGGTAAAGCTAAATGCATCCTTTGGGCGGAAATAAATAGCTAAAGCCCCGGCCCGCAGTTATCTTTTTGCGCTTTAACTTCTACCGTCACTACCGTTGTGCTGGATGTAACATAGTGTTAACCGAATCAAGAATACCTATGAGGGATGAGTGTGATTGTTGTGGACGGCTATTGTAGACTATAGCGAATAGAAACAATCAAAAATACCTCTAAAAGCTAAATCAGACATAAAAAAAATTTCCTCACGCTGTCCCCCTTATTCTGGAGATATTTTTCTAAGGACGCCTGATTGTTTTTCACACCTCGACATTGACTATCAAGTAATTTTGGCGGCTGTACTTCTCTGCATACACCCTGAATATATTATCGTTATATGGTAACTATAGACACACATGCTTTTTTTGTGAACGGCACGAACTTGTTTTTATGTCCTTTTTTGATCGAGGATTCGGGTTTAATCAAGCGAGTTTGGCTTGTAGCTGAAACGCTTTCTACGATGATCATAATATTTTGTGGGGTCACATTCCACTATTATTTCTATTCAGTTCTGAAGAGTAGGACATCTGAACGTTTAATATTGCCATGTACTTGGCTACGGGCAGAAAACCAGATCAACAAGCAAGAGTACAAGCAGTATCCGTTTCGTAGGAAAAAACATAACATAGGGCTTTTGGTAACGCAGGAATAAGAATATATATATATATATATATATGAATTTCATGCTTGTGTTTTTATGTCGCAAATATAAGTCGTGGTGCTTGTTTTAGAGAATTTTTTTCTATCGTTAACACATATTGCCGAATTCACCAAAAAATGCCTGTGTATTGGAAGAAGAACTTAACTTCAAAGGACAATAATTACTTTATTAATTTATTTTCGTGTCACTATTTTGGCTGAAAAGAACAAGAGTTATGATAATAAAAGTTATTTTTTTCGCGGTAATTAGGACCTTCATTAAACGTAATGAACGAGACAACTTTGACACAATGCGAACCCTAAAAAAAGTTAGCAATTTAAAATTACTTCTCAGATGTTCGAAAATCGGGGGAATTTCGCATTTTAACCACCTTTCAGCATCGCAGCGTTGGCCTGTTTAGGCCAACTTTAGAAACACTGATTGAGTTTTTAATAGCTACTTTATAAAAGTATATGTTGCGTTTTGATAATATACACTAGGTAGGAGGAAAAGAGTAGGCTTACAGTTGGGTTTAGCATAAACCTACGAAAAGGAAAAAGAGCGTCTACGGATGAGAAAAATGTTGGCTTACAGTCCATCCGTGTCTGCTTCAACAAAGAAAGCCGATTTCTTTCCACTGAAACCCTACATTCGCCAACAAGACACATATGGCCTGCTCCATTATAAGGCTTCTGTTCCTTCCACTACAAAACAGAGCGTTATTGCCGTTTCGGGAAATCTTTCTCTACGCCATTTCCATATACTAAACATATTTAAACAGACATCCACATAATCTTTTTTTTTTCGCTTCTGAAGACAAATCGATCTGAGAACACAAAGCCTAGTGTCGAGATATTCTGTGCAAACCCCTACTAACGAACAGGTTAACACTCCAAAATTGTACAAACAGGGCTGAGCGAAAAAAAGCTATAAAAGTTGAGAAGTAGGCAAAGAGCGCGCACCTTCAATCCATTGTCATAATCCGGGTAAAGTGTCTTTTCAAAAACACCAATATAAACATTAGTACAGTCATATTTAGCTTAATGGAAACAGATTGTTATGGCATCTATAACCATGGTATAAGCTTTAGAGCTTCTTTTTCTTGTTGGTGACACGTGTACGCCTCATACATTACTTAGCTACTGTATCAAGACGGCACAATATGTACATACGTATTTTAGATATCTTCATAATGAATATCATCTCAGCACTTCGTTTCATGGCTATATATATATATATATATATATATTGCGAACATTTTAAGGAAACAAACATAAGAATTGCTTCTTATTATATAGGGTTTTCGGAGAAAGTTCTGCGGTAAGCAATGTTTGTATGAACGTGTATTTGTAGACGGTCACTCAAACGATTGTTACCAACAAATGCTAAGGATTTGGTATGCTGATTAGGTGCTTAGGAGCCATTGTATACTGTTTATACTAAGATAGAAGTAAAAATAACAATCGAGGTTGCTCCAAATAGTTTGAAAAATGGTATTTGTCCCCTTTATGTTTTACTGCACGATCACGTCATTGCCGCAGTAAATAATGTTCGTGAGAATAAACCTAGTAAGTTTATATCAGCTCTGCAATCCAAGAGGACTTGACGTCAAATCTTTGTTTACTGAAGATTGCCCGATTGCAATAGCACACCAGCAACCTTCATATGTATTTGTGTCACAAGGCTGAGGAACAGATGAAGTTTCCCAATGGTGACGGGGAAACGACAAATTTAAAAGCTGTACAATAGTACTTCAAAGAGCAGACGCCAGTGTGGTCTGAGCATATTCACGGGAAATGCCGACATATTTATTCGCCTTTTAACGAGATAAAATGTTAGAGAATCTTATGCGTTCCCACTAGCTCAGGCGAAACGATACATGTAAAAGGTTCAATAATTAAGTGCCTATAAAGGCTTTTAATGTGGTGGTCATTTTTGCAAGAAATAGCGTAACTAGAACATCTCGTATAGGGCGGTGATTCAGTCAGATGCGAGACAATGTTTGGATTTCGAATTTGAGGAAGACCTTGTAAGAGCATGCCGTAGGCGTATAATGTCTACATATGGTCATAGGAAAAGTAAAGTTTGCTTTATGACACACTATACCCTGACCGACAATAGGTAAAGATACGTACATGTGTACTTGGATCAGGTGTGAAGAGATAATATTTTTCATTGTCGTTTGCACGTCGGCACCTAACGTACATCTTGTTGAAGTGTATAGAACTTAGGACCAAATCTTACCAGCATACCATATAAATAGGCCAGTGTTAGTTGAGAACATAGATTTGAAACGTAGCCGGGAGGGCTTGGTCTGAGTAGGGGATCCAGGGAACTACTAGGCCGAATCGTCTGGCGATATGCAGCCCCTCGTTATGAAGGAGACATTGCCGCGAACGAAGAAACGAACGAAAGCTCAGTGTACTGTCCGCTCGTCTGCAGCTCCGTGGCGTTTGCCATCCCCTGAATTTATTCCTATGCTCCTTGTGAATATTGTACCGAGTCTCAGTTCCCCGTCGTCGCCTTCATTTGGTCCTAAACAACCCCATGGAATGCATTTAGTTTGCTTCATAAATGTCTAACATTGGTATTACATGAAAAACTTCAGCCCCGTATATTTTGATTTTGCTGGGGGTGACTCTAAAGGTCGGCAGTAAGAAAACAGACTTAAGGCTCTATTATCATATCTACATATGAGAAAATAACAAAACAACTTTGGAGTATAAGTGGTATGGCATTGTCCGTTCAGGGCCCAAAGTGCTTAAAATAAATACAGGTCTGTTTTGACAGAACTTTTTATTAATTGCGTGATCCTCAAATAATATTTAATTATCTGCTTCATGGTCACTAGGTAGAAAACTTATATTGTTAGTTTCCAATATACTCTCTGTCCTAGACGTAGTCGAATTTTAGAAATGTGTTTTAAAAAAACCGAGCAAACCAAATGGTTAAACATAATAAAAGCCAATAGTGTGACTATAATAAATGCTACGATGATCATATGCTGTATATAAGTAAATGAAAAAAGTACTACAGTCTTAGACATTTTATAGTTAGAATAATTTTTTCACTGAACATATACGAATATCTTTTATCTGTTTATTTAACGAAACTATTTATTTGTTTTTAATACTGTAAAATAACTTACTTATTATCGCTTGACTGTTACACAGACTATATATTTTTGTTATGTGAAAGTTAACTTTTAGTGAGTCCCATTCTGCCTCTAATAATTGAGCTGATTGCGAAACAGATGTATATAATAATCTACTCGCGGTAAAGTTTATATACTCAACTGGTTCTCTTTTGTATGACCGCTGAAATAAAGCTCTAACTTGTGCTCGCCCACAACTGAATTTTACCTTCAGGTAAGCTATACCACTACTATTCTCTAGGGGTAGTACGAACGAAGAAGCTAATGAATATGTGGGGTAATTCCAGGTTAGATTTTTTCTTTCTCTCTGATTGCTCGTCAAATGTGGATAATACATAATTTTTTTTTAGCAAGCCATTTTTTTCACAAATGAAGCAAGTGTTCCTACCTATTATGAGCAAAACGCATCAAATCTCAATATGGTATCTGTTTGTTGTAGCAATATAATAATAGGTCGATGAAATAGGTTCTGGGTTTTTGAAATTTTACTGGCTAAGATGGTGACCAGATTCAGTGTATCCAGTTTTGTGTGCAACATATCGGCTTGAGATGAAGCGGGCCCTTGATCTAGCCTATTCGGCGGTCAACTGTAAGGATGTGCAGATATTATCGACTCATCCATAGAATATTTGACAAAACAGTTTTTTTATCTTTCAGCCGGACTCCAGAAGCGCGATGTGCTGTTGGTCGTCCAGCTATTTTAATCTTGCTACGGTTGTACCATGTTTTAAAGACGACGTCATGGGGTTCACTATTCCGTATGGTTTGAAGAAGTCTTCACTGGTGCTGCCTATAAATCTTCTCAGTTCGTAGCTGTCTCTTTCTTGCCTTTTTTCTTGATTTAATACTGCGGCTTCCTATTTAAGTCATACTGAAGTTTAGTTATTTGTGAGCTCTGTTTTCACCGGCTGCTTTCGTCAGAACGGCTTTTTGGTTCGTCAGTCGCCAGCAATAAGCTTTTCTTCTTAGGTCGGTCTTACGTATGGCCTTTCTGCCTACTTATGTCTTATGCCACACTTTGGGATTGAGCTCTTCCCCACATGTTTATGTCAGAGCAAAGCAGCCGTTGGTTTAACTTTTTAACAGAATTTGTTGTAGAATAAGTTGTGCGAAAAAAAACAGTAACTCGACCGAAATTTAGTCGCTTCACTGTCTTCTATGATAATACTCGGATGTCTAGCGCGACGATCCCGTCGGTTAAGTTTTCCCATTACTAATACATACGAATACAGACAGGAGATATGTATATATGTCCTGGGGACGGCATTTCGAAAGCTTTCGTTCAACAGTCAAAGGGGGTCCCTGCTGGCAGGCGTGGCACCGAGAGAACACAGAGTAACGAAAACGTGAACGAATTGCGCCAAGATGACAGTACACAACATTGTAAATAGAATAGTATTACGATATACGGTAGGGATTAGTGCCATTAGGGAACCGTGAATTGCACCTCAGTACTGTGAAATGAAATTTGCAGCAGGCAAGCAAATTTTAGCTTGTTTAACACGGCTTCGAAGCATATATTACCGATCTACTTTGTAGCTGGACTGTTCCTGTGATAGTTTAGTGGGTGGCGTATTTGCCTGCTAGTCTAGAGACACATCGTTAAGTTCCTTAAGTTCGAATTCATAGGCATACATTGACAGACAGAGTGCGTCTCGTGCTGGAAGCCAACCGTCCGACGGAATGCCTAGTAGCGACACCGGACATAAAATTCGAAGCATAAAGAGGTAGGTAGACTTAACTGCAATTGACTTAATTAGCTAAGTTATAATCTGACATAACCCTAGCGTGTGCTTTCTGTTGGCGTTCAAGTTTACTAAGGTGGTTCTAGCCTAATCGATGACCTCCGATTACCACCTAGGCAGATCACGTCGAAAAATGCAACATTGCAAACAGTTATTTGCTCATTGAAGTTGTAGCTTTTATGATCGTTATGAGGCTAAGTGTCTTATCTTGCAACCTCATACCGCGAACCTTCTGTTTGTCTGATGAGCAAAATGTTCGCCATGATCATACGTCACAATTGGATTCAATTCTGGATAGGAATTTAGGTTCAGGTCAAAGGCATTTCTGCCACATCTTGGCTAGCTTGGGATATTCTTCGCGTTATTCCGTTCGTTGTCATTGTGACAACCCTTCGATTTGGCCAATTAGCGTTCGAGAAAGCTCGATTTTTAACACTGGTTTGCTATGCTAAAAAATCTATACGATCCAAGGTAAAAAAGAAAGTTCCTACCCAACTTGTTTTCAGTCGGATGGCAAAAAGGGACCCGATTTACGAATATAAATCTTTGTTTATATTTTGTTTTTGCCCCCGTAAAGCCTTGAGGGTCCCCTAAACCATCCTGAAAAGTCAATCAAATAATTGTTCATTCTTTATTGAAATCTCCAAATATACAGGTAAGTTTTTCAAGTGTATTACAGTTCAATACATCTAGTTAGAATATATTGTATAAGCAAAGTACATGATAGATTATTCAAAGTATATATTTTACAATATCAATTACCTATTTTATTGTATGTCAGTGTTTATTCTAACTTCTTTGTAAATCTATGGCACACTATAACACCATAGTGAAAAATGACCGGGTATTCTTCTAGTATTCTCCAAGCCTCGTTAGTATCCTATTAATTATGGAGGCTTGGACGATTTCTCGGTTTGATTGTCTCGCTAAAATATATCGTGGAAGGGTTTGCCTATTTTGAACTGGATTGCAATCGTTTAACTGGACGAAACGGCCTAGAGCATAACCGAGATATTTTACGACCTTGATCAGTTATTCAAGTAGTAACACTGGGGACCTTTGAATAGCGCTCGGTCAACAACCGACCCCATGGCTGGCCAATTCAGCTAACAGTAACAGGGATCCTGACCCACCTGGTACTAATGTCAAGGACCTTGTGCTGAAATCTATTGCTAGTAAAGGCTCGACCAACAGAAGAAAGCCTCGTTATCTTAGTGCTGGTGTCTTTTAGCGTCCCAAAGGTTGCCACAAGGCATAGTATCTGATTGGCAAGATTGTTGATACGTTTGTGTCGCCTCATCGCACATGCCGTCTCCACGTGTAATGACAAAATATAATTACAAAGAACGATCAATGTAAAGACAAACAATTCTAAGCCTAATATTTCATGAAAGTGCTTCTTAATTTAACATCGTAGATCGCACCCCTATCAGAATAAACAGAGAGAGAGAGAAATAGTTCAGAGTTTGGCGTGTTAATAGCTTGCATTATTTTGGCGTTGTCTTCCGCTGTTTTTAAGATAGATGCTATTGATAGGCTTCTTACGAGGCAGGACTAAAGGGATAGATAGCTGATACAATTTTCCGTAGCTGTTCATGTAAGTCCTAGCTTAAGTTCTTGAAGCTCGAACGTGCCATCCGCAAAGCTCAACAATCAGAAGTCAAACAAACACAAAGCAACCTCGTAAATGGTTAACCGTTTTCTTAACGGACCGTCTATCCATCCGAAGTTCTTCTCCGTATCAGGCCACGTAGATCCTAAAACAAGTACGGTTCCCTCCCACTGGATTTCGAGGTGAGCTCCACCCAAACGAGGCATACATAGAACTGAGCTACTACTTGACAAGCAACGCTGTAATTTCAGACCACGAGCCCGTACGCCAACCATCAGTCTCATGACGATCTGTAGAATCAGGAAAATGCTCGACTTCGTAGCACGTGCGCCTCTAGTGAGCATTCAATAATCAGTTTGTTGATCCACGAATAAAGGTTATTTTTTAAAGGGGTACGAATAGAACTGCAAATCAAAGTATACGTTTGGATCCAGTTTAATATTTGAATCTTTATCGCGCTATAAATGGTATAAATTGGGACTCTATATGGCGGCACTTGATTGATTTTCTAAAGCAAACGCTTAAAGATGACCTATTGTAAAAAAAAATCAATTCATTAAGTCAATATCTCAGCTTCTTGGACGTCTTAAATGTTTACGAAATGGATACGATCTAAGTCATTAATGATAAATTTGACCTATGTATTCTCCCATATTGAAATCGAGTTATTTGGCTTGAAGTAACAGCTCGTAGTAATGATTTATAATTGAGCCTGATATCTTCGGCGTTCGCGTACAGTGGTAACAGCTATTGTCGTCTTGCAGACGTAAGTCGTAAGTTTACAAATAATTCTTTGCGGACGGAAAAAAAATCAAAAAAAGATCCTAAAATTGGTCTTTAAATTATAAAATTGTGTTTTCTAGATGCAAACCGTGTATATGACGTGCGACGTACTCGGACCAGCCGCATCCAAGCCAAAAGATTCTGTTTGCCACCGTCGTACCCTGAAATAGAATTCCTAACAAATCTAGCACATGCCGTCTTATGCTACAACGTCTTATTCTTAATACTTCGGTCCTCAGAGTTGTTTTTTTAACCTAGGTTTTTTCAAGTAATGACAGTAGCTTCGAAAAGTAAAACGAAACGTAGATTTACCTGGTTTATAATCTGAATTTATTATTTATCTTTGCTTAAATTCCTGTTTCAGTCGTCCGCTAGTAATAATCGGGTGTATGAATACCGAGGATGAGATGAAATGGTCTGTAGTAGATAGATTATGACTATGGACTTTGGCACAAATTTCGTCGAAGGAGATAGGGGCTTAGCGACATAAGAGTGGCAACTGGACGGATTGTGCTGATAGATGCACCCCTATCTATGAAACATTGCAGGCTTAATACAGTAATGAGTCTGCATCTCCTAGTCCTAAAACACCTTGCTATGCATTCGTTACCAGCTGTGTAGAAAATAATAATTAGGTTCGCTAGACCGTGGTTAGGTTTTGGCGGCACAGTTTACCGTGATAGTCAGGATGATAGGATGTCTCCAGCAAGTTTCTTCCATTTGGTGCAATATCATATCGGCTGCTATGATTTTTTCATAGTCTGCAGTGCTGTGGTTCCGCTTTATACTTTACAAAAGGCTATATTGTCAATGAATCATCCATTTACGCGGACGTAATTTACCAATCGACGCTGATGTTTTCCTCTTGTTTAGTATGTTTAGCACAATTTGTAACAATAGAGTACCCTTTAAATTTTGTGTATCAGATATTTTTATTTTTTTTTATAGGTTGAATTAACTATCAGATCGTATCAGTTAATACGAGCAAAATCAAGCCAAAGTCAAAGCAAATAACAAAGAGTTTTCTGTTATTTCAATTATCATAGCATAGCATGATTTGATATAGGTGAGAACGTCTCGTACCCTGACAGTTCATGGTAGTGGCGCAAATGACAGATACTGAATTCAATATCCTTGCCAAAAAATAATCATCGAACACTGGTAAGAGTAATTTACAGGTGCTGCTATTCCGTTATTTTTTCACGCTTTATAATTAAAAATATAAGCAACAGTTTATAAAGAGATATATTTATGGTTGCTAACAATTCAGTTGTTACGTTGGTTATGCTAATAGTTGTTGTGGGAGGGGCAAACAAAAGTAGATCTGGAAAAAATAACATGTGTCTTAACAGGAGATTTACTTTTTTCTCATTCATTTCATGGAAAGTTCATTATATATATATATATATATATATATATATATATACAAATTTTCATTTTGATACCATATGATATAATTCGAGATGGTTGTTCCTGACGTACTAAAGAACACGTCTAGTATTAATCGCTAGTCGTGAATAGTCCGTTCATAGACTGCGTGCACCTGCAGACACACGTAAATTACATTTACGCTGGTGCATCAGCTTTTTTTGATAGTTTGCGCGGGAAGAGTAATCTCGTACCAACTAAAATCGACAGTTTTAGAATAAGCCCAGCCCCAGACAGTAGACAAGGCAACGTTTGCTTCGCGTTCGTGAGGTTGCAGGTAGGCAAATAGGTAGGACGTAGATAGACTGGTTGGGGTACGTACAAGCGGTGCGCAGATAGCCACACAGGAGGAGGGAAAGTGCACGCTTGCGTTCGATCAGCACGCACCATAGTGTGCGCCACTATCTTTGTTATTTATGTGAACCTAGAAAGCTGACTAATCATAAATCTAGTGCTATAAAATATTGCCTACGTACCTTTTTCCCCCTTTCCGAGAGCCTTTGTAGCCCCTTTTTCTTGCCTCTTAGCTTGATCCACCATTGACATGACCAGTGCTAGGCCAGATCCTGTCTGGCTGGCCTGATAGTCTTACCTAGTCTAACCACGGTTAGACCATCGCCAGTCAACAGCGTGTCGGCTACTCATTTGACGTTCAGCTTAAATGGCAGAAGCGGTGACCGTTTCTTCCACCAGTATCTACAGCGTCCCACGACGACCTAACTATGGTGTATTTTGAGTTTTTACCACGGACACCCACGAACACTTTCATACATACCAGTCCGTAGGGGTATTCGCGGGTATAGCTACATACCGACCCGTTCACACACACATCTTAAGATATGAACAGAATTCAGATCAACATTGTAATATTGACGGCGCCAACGTCGGTAACCGGCGTCAATGTCGCGCCTTAGCAGAATGAAAGGTAAGGCAAGCGTTGTACGGTACCTTGCGCGAGCGGATGTGGCAAAACCGTCTCCAGGTCAAGTACCGTCGCCGCCGAAGCAGCCAGGTTGGTCCAATTGATAACACTGACGTGTCCCGTACCAGTTTATCATCTCCGCCCTCCCAGCCCTTTGCTCTTCACTAGCAGTTTTTCTCAACAACTTTTCCCTGATATTTCTTCATTTCCTGTCCCGATTTCCGGGTTTGTCCCTTTCTTAACTTCTTGACAGAGGCGGCACCGGCAGCGGCGTCATCGATGTTGGCTTGGTTCCGATAGTAAGCTCTGAGCTTATAGTATTTCTACGTGGCGCGGGCCTTTCTGACCAAACCCCACTCGTTGGAGCTTCTGATGTAAAGCGGCGTAGCAAGAAGCATAGGAGATGAGACGGGCCAACCTGTCTTAATAATGCATTTACTTCCTTTGCTGACGGGCCTTAGCTCTACCTCCGTCCAAGTTTGCTTCGCCGTTTCTCTATTTCCAAGCTGAGAGTGTCGTCTTCTCGAGTCTGCGGGCTTGTAGACCGTTGTAGCCTTCGAGGCCCGTACTAACTGGGCCTTCAAGTAACCCAATCTCCCAGACTACCAACCTACTCGTTACCATACAGCGCGCGTTCTTCAGCAAAATTTAGTCTGATTTGTCATCTCTCATGTTTTCGGCTATCTTCAATTATAAATCGCAAGCCTGCTACAGCTTACAACAAAAAGGTTTATAGTTGTCATTACGGTAATAAGCTTGTATGTGGTAGTTTTCATGTCTAGTTTGTTTCGTGACAGCGAAAAACGTTTAGATCGATATATGTATACAGATATCTTCCCCTCTTCCGTTCTAGCCCTTAAGAAAAGGAAAAAGACAGGATAATTAATCTGGCAAGCATTGTAAAACGACACATTCATCTTTTTGCAGGGTGCGAACAGTGAGACTTTTTAAGGTCATCCCAGTGTATGGCAACAAACAATGAACTAAAATATAAGGCCAATTTAGTATAGGTTAACAACTGATCAAGATAAATTTCGAGAGATAAGTATATCAATAAGCATAGCAATGGAGGGTGACAATAGATCGTGCTCGTTTCTGGTAGATGCAACATGCCACGCGAATTCTCAACTTTGCTAAGTTGTTTAAACACCTAGCTAAGAGATGTTAACAAGATTTGCAGTTAGAACAATAGAAGAAACGCTGATGGTCCCTAAGTAAAACACGTCTGCCTCCTAGTAAAGTACCAACGGAAACTGACCAGTACTACCGACCAAGCATCAAATCAGTACCACCGATGTCCACTTGCACTAACCGTCACCGAAATCTGAGTCATTCTACAAAACGGGTAGACATTTACCACCCAACCACCCTACCGCCCGCTCATCCACTCATTCATTCATACGTAGCCTTTAGACATTCACACGCTCGACAGACTAGATGATCAGCTTAATAAATGACTTGCCCTCCTCTTAAGTCATTTACTGGGCTAGTCGTCTTTAGCATGGGGGCGATCTTCAACATATGTAACTCTGTTAGTAGCCTAAATGATACGTCGTCTATTTGGTACACAACAACTGCGAACCTAGCCATCGTCATCAGATACGTACATGAAGTTCGTGCGCGAGATTCTTGATAAACCAAGTGTCTTTAGATTGTGGTTCATATTCAGTTGCGTGTTGCGATACCATCTAGTCCGTTATATTATAGTAAAATTGCAAACAATAGAGATCGTACAATTATCGTGCAGCAAAGAATTTGTTTAAGTGGAGGTAGATGCGCTGATAGGGATGCGGGGCAACGTCAATAGCAGCAGACGCGTCAGCTGTGGTAGTAGAAGTAGTACAGCCTGTCTGCCGGGCAAATGAAAACGCTAATAACAGCGTCAGCCGATATAACAATACTTGTGTCATTTATCCATTTTTCCCCCCTTGTTGGCCTCTGGTTTTCTTAGGTCGAGCGTTCTTTGGCTTACCTTCTTGTGATCTATTAGTAATAGAGTCATTGTAGGCAGTTAATGCGAAGTACCTTTCCTGCCATGCAGCGGAGCGTCGTCCGGCCGGCGGGAGTCGACGGTCAGCTTCCATTATCGTGCTGATCTACAAGTACGAGCACATGCGTATGGCTCGACTTGCTCTATATCCCCTTGTGTATCTGCCATTCCTAGGAACGGCGTCGTTGTTTCCGCTACAAAATATTGTGTTGTTCATCGCTGACATCGACAACATGCTAGCTGCTTTTACTTCTTCTGTCAGTTGCGTGTGTCCAACGGTCGACCTTGCCTAGGCAACGTTAGCACTTCTAATCCATGTATGTATACGGAGCCTCGTCCCGTCGACGGCGTTACCACCATGCGGTGCATCTGTCTGCTGATGCAGCGACAACCCACAGTTCAGCGCATATCTCCACTGACAGCTAGCACAATAACTGCCCGCAGATCTGCTACGGCAGAAGCAGATACAGACCAGCCAGCAGTGTTTGTACGTATAGAAGAAACAGGGAACAATCGGCCGAACTACGGACCGGCTAGCTTTAGCAGCAGCGGCGGCGGCGGCGCCGCCACAACACGGACCACAATCGTGGCCAGCCTACATACAGCCTAGTGTCAGAGTAAGAAAGCAAAGCGAGCTAAGTATTCGTTTGTCTGCCAGCCGGCCAGCCAGCCAACAAGCAGAGCATCACGTGTGGCCGGCCGCCCGGCCCCCTGCCTAGGCGGCCTGCTGCTGCTGATGCTGCTGTTGCTGGTACTGTTGGATTGCTGCTCTCGTTCCGTGCGTGGCTGGCTGTGGCCTGTGGCCCCGCCTCGACTCCGCTTGTCCCGCCCATTGCGCATGCTCGCAGCGATAGTTGTAGCGATGGCCGCGGCGGAGGCGAACTCAGTGCGGACACGGCGAGCACGGCAACGGAAGCTGACGACAGGGTACCCTGACGTACGGTAACGGCGGCGGCGGCGGTGGCGGCTGGCAGCGGCCAGTGGAGACTGTCGTTGTTGTTGGCGTTTTCGTTGTGGTCGTGGTCAGCATTGACTAAAAGGCCGACCGCTACCGTTGGAAAAAACTACATACACACACACATACCAGCACTCAGAGAGCACACGACACTGCGGCGATGCCGACAGATCGACGGACGAACGAATGAACGAACGAAAAAAACAACCGACTAACAAAACACGCCAACGACAACAACCTGATCGGCCGACACACGGCTGCTAACAACGTAGAGCAAGGCTGGCTACAGCAGTAGCAAATGCAGCAAGAGTGCAGACTTCTGGTCCAGCGCGAGCGTTAGAAAGCGAACGAATAGCAGACCGACAGGCCGAAAGCACCAAGCTGCCGACGGCCCTAGCTGGGTTTGGTTGATTCTGTTGAACGCCCAAACTGAGAACGGGAGGACGCACAGAGGGAACGACAGCTCTGACGACGTTAAAAAAGACTCAAGGAACCCAGAGCGTCGTCACGCAGAGGCGGCGATAGCAGTCATGACATGACTGGTATCTCCGTCACGAGATGAGGGAAGGCTTACCGCTACTATTGGAGAGATCAAAGTAGCACCTAGAAAATATACACAAATGAAAAAAGGGATGATGCGATGGACAAGTATATAGAATATATACAGTTCGACAACGCAGCCGATAAATCAATAAAAACAACACGAAAATAAAGATAGACACCTACAATGCTTTACCAAGTTGTTGTTAAACGAACCAGTAAAACGAACGTCATATGCCAGGCAGCGCAGCGGAATTGAAAGCGAATCTTTGGACGCTCCGTAAAAATGCTTAAAATACCGTAGAAAAATCCTAAGATTGCAGTTATAGCATATTTTTGCTCGCGATAAATCAGCTTGGTTAGCAGCGCAATGGCTAGAAAGTCAGCCGAGGGCGTAAAAACAAAAAAACATTATCAATTTGTAGCAGGTGGAATAGAAGCGTGCGAAGGTAATTTCCGTATCATAACATGGTCGGGGCAGAGTTCCACTATCTACTCAAGACAAGTCTAGCAAAAGCCCAGCTCGAGTCGTGTCTATACATTATGTACAGTTATCTATTCTAGAAGTAAACCGAATAAGGAGGTCAGTAAAGTAACTTGAAAACTTTACAAGCTAGCTATTTAAACGTGTTCACATATGAACGTAGCTATTTCTTATAGCATATGTAGTCTACTTGCGATTTTTAGCGCATATTCCATATATGCAAACATGAATGAGCTCAGTCCCCTTCTGCTAGAAGAGGCCTAGCTTGGAAATTGTTCAAAAAAATTGTTTATAATCATGCATTCTTAATGCGATACATTTTTCGGTCACATCCGAACCCAATAACGTAAGACCAACACTCCAGGACCGATATCACGTTTAGTTCTAAGTCTTGTTAACAGGCAGCGTTCAAAGTCTTATCCGTGAGGGCACTTTATAAAAGTGCAACTACCGTATGGGTAATATGGTGGAAATGAATATTTACCCTTTGCCATACAGTTATATGCGACTGAATATTGTAAGATTGCAATTGTACTATACGACCACATTGTAAGATGTAAATGTACTATAAAATCAGTAGGAAAGACGTATCTCTTCGGGCTAGCAAGCAAAAATCAAGCTGTTTTTATCTTTCATACACAAGGGCTAGAATATTCTCTGTATTTGGTTCGCGCCATTGGTAGGGCAAGTGCGTGTAGCCTGACTCTGTGTGTATGACTGTATGTGCAAGAACAGTGGCATCTTTGTCGAAAGTAAGACCCACAACCCTTGGGTGGTGGCAACGAGAAAGAGTGTGTTAATACCGGAGAACGGTCAACCATCTCTGCCGCCCCACTTCTGGGGTGTTGTAAATAGCTCGTCCCCTTTGGCCTCTTCGGCCCGCTGGGCCTATCACCATCAGCAACATCTGGGAGCATCTGCCGTCCTCATAGCCTGGGAAGCCCCCCCCCCCCGCCATACTTCTACGAGGACCGCTTCTTCTGCGTAGCACTAGTTGTAGTCACAAAAGAAACCTCGAGTTGACCGTGTAGCTGGCGACAACGACGCTGGGAACCGACTGGGTAAAATCATGTTCACTGCGTGTACATATGCATGTATATATCCCCTCGATGGGAAACTAGCGGAATGGACCAATTGAGTAAGAACTAACAAGATACAACACCGTGGATATCTGTCTTCATATATATATATATAGGCTTGGTGAGGTTCTCTGTTGACCCCAGCATAGCGACCAAAGCATGCACGTCGGTGAAGATGAATAATGCATTTAGATAATCATCTGGTTCTGTACCGAAAAATTATGACTACTGCCGACTTCAGTTAACAATAACTGGGTGACGAAAGATGGTCGGCGAAAGCGTGTCCTAAAGATGAACAGCATGTTACTCGGACGTCTCGACACGATCGACATGGCGTATAAATATATTGATCCGACACGGTGGCATTGTTAGAATGCGTAGATTACTTAAAATGAATTATTTGTTGCATTATTTTAGACATAGGATATGATCAACACTAGTACGGACGAACAGAATTTATGAATTTATATTGAATGTGTTCAAGTTTTATGACGCAGATCGAGCAGACGGCCCTTAACGTAACTTGCGGCGAACGGACCGACCGAGAGAAAGCATCTGTTATCAATTTTTTTCTCCATTACATAAGTAAATACCTATGATTTTGGTGAGGCGATAGTAAAAACGTTCTCGGCACGTCGCGCAATGGCACGGGAACAATCGCTGCCACTGACTGAGATCAGAGATAGATACGCTCTCCGACGTCGACTACAACAGAAGTGTCCCACGTAAAATTGAAAACGTAACGAACATTTTTAGCCAGACGCTGGTTCCATAGTTCCACCGCTGCACTCCGCTATCGCAAGACACGAGCACAATTAATTTTATAATAGAAGAATGAACTGATAGAGAAAGCCAAGCAATAGCAATTTCCTACAGATGTATCAATTGTCCTCATCATATATACGTTGTTAGTTTCTAAAAGCTGGTTGACTTTTATCTAATTCAAAGGAACATGCGATGCTGCTGCTTAGATAGCTTCGAATAAAATGTATGAAAGGACTGAGTAAACGAGCTGAAAACGTTTTTTCTCGCCCTAGCTATCCCGTTTCGCTGCTATCCAGCTGAAGCGAGTGTGTAACGCGACTCACAACTCGATAAAAGGACGTTTATACAACCAGACAATCAATTTCTAAGTACGTTTGTGTTAATTTTGGATTTCGGACAGTTATTATTTTCGAAATTGATTAATTAAAATTAGAGGGATCGCGCACGTTCATCGACGTCCAGAAGGCCACAACTGTAGCTCAATTATACGTACACGTAAAATACACCTATCAAAAATGGCGCTTTTTAGCCATTGGCCACAGACGTCTGAGCACTCCACCACACTAGGCTTTGAGACATCTGTTTTGTCCTAAGACATTCATCTGGCCTTAGCCTTTCAGGGACGAATGAAGCAGATCTTTTTTCTAGCGTCTGCCTATACATGTAAATAGAAACATGCGTATGTTTAATGTGCATTAGAATTAAGTGATGAATTTTGTCGCATTGTTTGATGGCCCATGCGTGGGCATTTGTCAATGTTTTGCTTAGAAACAGTAGCGCTATTAGTGCGCATTCAAATGATGGACGCACCTTCAACAGGTCTGCAGTATACATACTCCTAGACAAAAGCTATATCTCTTCAGTCAGTTGGCATCTCTGTTTCTTCAGATAAGCAGGATGTGGATCCGATATGGATGACCCGCGGTGGCCATCGGCATTTTATTCTGTGACGGCACTACGACTGATTTCGCTGACAATGAATCGGACAAAACAATGAACTCATCACTGTATTAGGTTATAGCACGAGTCGCAGGGTCCGTTTAATTAATCGACCCACAACAGCCGCTAGTGCTCTTATGAAGACGTACCCCTCTATCGTTCTCGTCGTTGTTTGTTCGTTGGCCACGCGTGTAACTCTTCTGTTGCCGCTGATACTGCCTGGCTTAATGCCAATATCATAGCTGTTGCGTTTTGCTCAGCTTTTTTTTTTTGATATATTCGCGCTAGCTAAACGTCGCTTAAAAACTGTATCTGTACATGTTGGTAGTGAGCTCTGGCGGCAATTTGGGGCCCGCTCGAGGCCGGCCGCATTTAACCAGGCTCTACCAGGCGCGCAGCGACCTGTCTGTTACTGTCTAGCTAAAAGAGACAAAAGCTAAAAGAGAAGGAACTGTCTGACATGAGCGTTTAACGGCAAGCCCGCATACAATACTCCAGATAAACGCGAATCTGGCCTCGGGTCAAAGCAGCTACGTCCTACTTGACCGAAGGGATTCCGTGAAGTTATCCATCTTAGAATGCCGTTTGCGTGACGCATGCGTGAATTGTGGTTTCATTATAGAGACAACTATATTGCGGCAAAGCACAAAAGCACGTAACCCCTTCGGCTATTTGTTTTCACAATGAGAAGTTGACCGCCACGGTGCCAAGACGTGAGCGCAGAATGCCGTATGGGATACTGACAGAGACCAACTATTACTTCCCATCTAGGCAGGTGAACGTTAAAAGCAGCCGTTATTCGAATCGGACCAAGTAAATCTTGGTCAATTTTTAAATCATGATACAATTGACCGCCTTAACTGATACCCTACAAATGAAACATTTCGAATTTTCGCTTCGATACCTAAGCCATCAACCTCCAGACGCGCTAATCGATGCCCTACGAAGTCCTTAGTTTACCAATGCGTTGAGGTAAATGTTAAAAACAGTACTATATTTGATTTTTCATTTTGATATTCTATCGTCCTACCTCATTGTTCAACTCGTCTTCCTACGTGTGAAGTACGAAGCAGGACCTTTTGTGATGCTATTTTATGTTGGACTTAAGACTTATATCTAAACATTTGTTTAACTAAAGCATTAGCATCATAATCAGGTATCTTAAATAACTATCCTAGTGAGCGTCGTTAGGCGTACGACGAGTTTTCCATTTGCCAATGTACGTTCGTAAGCGCTGATCACATCAACTGTATTTATTATTTTTTATCGTGTTCGATAGAAGAATGTGATATTATATGCATCCACTGTATTGGATAAGCGGTCGTATACTATATCGGCCTGGTCCTTGTGCCTCACCTGGTGGGAGAGGCTGATGTAACCCCGCTATGGTCGGTGCTGGTGGAAAGAGCAGTAGCAAAAGAGACAGGGAGAGCCTCACTTAAAAATTACAAGCGCCAATAAGAACCGCTTGTTCACATGTAGTAGCATTCGTTGCTGCTGTTGACGTTGCTGACGTCGAAGTAGACGAAGAAAACAGCGGTTGGTTTCGAGTGGGCCAACCAGCCAGCCAGCCAGCCAGCCTCCTCGCCCGTCGGCCGGGTAGGCCCATAGCTATGCTGTACGAAATACGTCGCACGTTCTGACCCAGCACAGAATACGTATTCTGCGGTGGAATCGTTTGGAGTGTGCTTAACGTACAACAAAGGCGTACGACGTTCGTTCCGCGTCATGGGGTTTTGTACTGGCTCTGCTCATTACCGCCGGTTTCAAGTCCGTTCATCGCTGCAAGCAGTGACGGCCACACTCTGAACAGTCGTCATGGCAGGAATAGCTACCTCAGGACATTCGAATTCCAAGGGGAAATCAACGAGTGTTATTTGACAACGGCTGGCGTTGGTGGCATCTGATGGGTACGGAAGCAGTTGAAAATGTCCTACCAGCGGCCCATTTTTGTTTTGTCTTCCTTCTACCTTCCTTCACGTTCCGTTTACAAGCTGCTTCTAAGTAGACAAAAACACGTTGAATTGTGCACGACACTTACGCCACCTGTGTAGTTTCGGTTGCGCCATACTTCGCTGACGACGAAGGCGGTGAAGTGATATCGGGCACTCTACGCCGTTTCGCAGACCGCCAGCCTGATTATGAGCGTGGCCCCAACCGTCGAACATATCTGCATACAGACTAGCGTATTTTTCATATGTAAGATAACTGGCTGTAAACGAAATGATGTAACCATCCGCTCCATCGCATCAGACTCCTGCTGCCGTTCACTGCCGTTCTGACGCTCTCCGCTTGCTGGCTGGCTGGCGGTTCATTCGAGGTGGTAGCGTATGACGACAAACGGCGCAATTGACGCAAAGGAACGAATGAACGAACGCCAGGAGTGCAACAAAAGCAATAAGAAATGCAGAGACAGCAGTAGTACTATCAATACTTCTATTATCAGAAGCATGTAAGATTGCGCGATAAGAGCTATCCGACAATCGAGGTTTAGAGTACACGGCGAAGTCGGCGGCTTCAGCAACGCTGTCTACGGTGATGACAATAAACAACTGACGGATAGACGACGGACGTCCGTGTGTACAATTTGCTCCGACGATGGCATGCTGATGGCACAGTAACCGAAGTGGACGGGAATAAAGAGGATAAAATAAATAAAGCTTTACGTTGTAATGCGCTTAGAGCGAATTCCCACAACGCAGCATGCACCGAGCTAAAGCTGTAGATCGAGGGAAGCGAGGCCGCTGAGCCTCAACCTTCCATTTAGGTTGAGGCGGAAAAAAGATACCTAGCTGAAATTTCAGGCCCGTCTATGAAGAACGCGCTCGCGACACTTTACACTGCCATGGAACGCAGGTTTTTGTTTAATAGCTTCCAACAATGGTAGCAATGTAAACCGGGTGACATTTGTGGGAAATTGGAGCACATTTTTTGCTTGTATTAATAATATTAGGCGCTCGTGTTTTACAAAAACGTAGCCCGTAACTTTCAGCTCACATGCAGTAGCAGAGTTATCTAATGGCGAGCGAGGTCGGTGTTAGACGAAGCGTTCCCGTATAGACATCAAGTAACCTGCCGCTTATAGAGTATTATTATTTGTTTTGTGAAAACTTTAGCTGGACCTCGATCACAATCGACACAGACCATATCCTCGATTAAGTAATATGACGCAGAGGAAAAAGAACACCGGATCGAAGTGCGGTATCTTCATTAGGAAAAACGCTAGCTCCTGGCGATAAGAGGTGTCCTGAGATACTGATTTGTAACATGAATACGATTGTTTATCTCAAAATCGTTCACGATAGAGCAATTCTTATAATTAGAATGCATGAAATCATTCATTACTAGGTAAGTCTTTATTTTAATAATTTTATTATATATAAAATAATAATATTTTAATAATAAAGTAATATACCTTGTTAATGTATGTATATATAAGCTTGTAAACTAGAAAAACAGACAAGGATTCGATATCAGGTTCGTTTGTGTTTATATGAAATCACTGATATGATTACAGAATAGCATTGATTTTCAGCTTTGTTAGACCATCTTTTGCATTTAAAAATGATAGCTTGAGACGGAAAAGTATTGGCCCCATATTAGGTATAATAATGTTGTTCTAAACAACTTCAACTTTAATGTGCCCCTACTAATGAAACACATTTGGCATTTTACTAAACTTGTGCTGATAAACGACACGATACATACAGGTGTGACCTTATATTTTTTGTGCATTTATTGTAATGCTTTGCGACCACTCGTGCTTAGTTGAAATTGGAAATAAATTTAAGGCCCTTCAAGGTACGAATTAGCCCACTAAACTAAATCCTAGTTCGTTCCGAAAACTCCCCTCAAAAATTTCATGGATATTGAACTGTGACTGTAGGAAATTTCACATATTAAACATAGGGTCAGTGGTGTATAGAGGAAAACATCGAATGTCCTTGGATTAGGTCAAATCTATGAGAGAATGCAGATACGTATAATCGTCGAAAACATTCCTTTGTCGAAATCGTTTTGCTTGCGACTGGGCATAAATATATGTCCACGTTCAGATGCGCCGTAAGTCAGGTAGGGCTATCTCATATTTCTTATCATTATTCGGAGAGTCGTAAAGGTTGACGGCTTTGTTTTCAGCGTGCAGCACGCGGAATTTATATGGGCACCATTTGCGCGACTTCCAGCGCACACATAATATAATTACTCTAACGACGTTTTCATAGTAAGCATCCTTCTGCCTGCAGTTAATAGAATTATGTCTCACGACGAGCCAAAATTGTGGGGCTGTCGTGTCGAGGAACTTTCAAGATCCACAAGTGCCTCGAGCTGCCCAAACCCAATACGTTGTATCGTGGCGTCGATCTGCCGTTGCTGCTGCTGTTGCTGTAGCCAACTATAAAGCCACGCCAGTATGTAACTCTGAGTTGTTTCAACTTAATTTCACCTTTTTTTGTTTTTACTTAAAGCGAAAAAGAGGCAATGCCCCATTCGTTTGTCGTATGAAGTTCGTTACAGCGTTTACCATTCGCAGCAACTGTGATATCATCAGTGCCACGACGCAATGTGTTGTAGCATAAATTCAACCTCTTTTTGCTGGGCCATTAGGGGGCTAATGACGATCTTACGAACGCAAATACCGATGACACAGTCATAATCAACTCCGCAGCCAAACGCCATGTTACGCTGTGTGCATGTTTACCTGTCGGCCGTTGATGCGGTAAGGATAGAAATAACGGAATATAGATTCGTAACCTTTTATACTGTAGATCTGTCTATATGTTACGTCGATGATCTTCAGTCAATGTCCTATTGCACGAAAGCCAGGAACATGGAAGGAGAGAGGAAAGCTCTGCACAAAGCAAGCAAGCAAGCATCGCCTGCTGTGACCAATGCTCTTGGTAATAATAGTGCTAATGGCAGAAGAAGGATACCAACATGCGGCGTCGGCATCCTTCTTTCGTGCTAAGGACGACCTAACAGGTCAACTAACGCCCACCGATACACACATTTCAGCATATAGTACTGGTGGTGTTGTTGTTCTTCATCATTGACGCCGTGTTGCTTTTAGCGTTCTCTGTTATCTCATCTCCCATTCAATCCAACAACACAGCTTAAGTTTCTTACGTGAAAAACAGAGTGCGCATACAGGACAGCTCAAAAGCATCACCTGTATCGTCATTTTGATTGTTGCCGTCACCACAGTCGTCATCCTCATCACCATCCTAATCATCATTATTCCTTTAATCACAATATAGTCATATTCATCATATAACAGTAAACAAATAACGTCACATTGGTGTTCTGCGTCGGCCTGGCCATCGCGGCTGTGGGCGCAATATTTGCTCGGTTTTAACGCTTTATCATTGTATCACTACTCGTCCCATATAAATGTGTCTTCTTCACACAACCGTCGCGGGCACTTTACAATTCGCTCGGCATTTCAGCCGACTGGCAGCATAAACAAGGCATCGCACTTCACCATGATTTCTGCTGTTGGCCATGATAAACGGGAAAAAGTCGTGAGAAGTGATAACCCCCCAGAGGTTGGCTCTGTCGGTGGCTCATTGTGGAAATTAGGGTCTCTAAGTGTTCGCTTATTTGCCTACGAAGAGCGTTCACGTGAGTCGTATAATAGGAAACTGATCTGCCGCCCATCCAATGAAAACAAAGCAATTATAAAAAATAGAAATATAAATATATGAAAGGATGAGTCACTACTTTTTGTATTTAGAAGAGGGGAAGGAACGCAAAATTTCAGAGGGAAAGAGAACGTGGTAATGATTAGATAGTGCGTATCGGAACTCGCACGATGGTAAATATACGGGATGATCAATACGAGATACTTCTGATAAAAATTATTCACGCTATCTAACAAGTGATTACTGAGTGATTTAACATCTTATATAACAGTATCGATACAGGACATCTTTTTGCCACGCCAGATATTCGAAAAGATTAGATCAATATAATTTTTATATCTTCGTTCCGCGAGATAATGACCTCCTGTTCTAGGAGACTGTCAAAATTTCTAGCGGAATCGCCACGAAGTACTCTAAAACGCTCGCATGTCGAGATCAGGCGTCTACCTTATTTAAAATAATTATTGTGACAGTTATTTTTAAGAAGGGCTCAGAATAATGGGCTAGTAACATAGGGAAGCACCGCATGCCTAATATTTGGAGGACTTGTTACTCGTTGTCTTCCGAATCGCCTGATTGGACGGTTCTCTAGAAGAGCCGTCATAGCTTCTTGAAGGCGTTCTTTAACGCTGCCCCTTCAAATGAAAATAGTTTATGGGCGAGGCTCTCCTTTCAGCAGCGATTCCTCACGTGGCTTCTACAGGAGAATCTACAAACTATTATAAACGAGATAAGTGGCTCAAGTGGATAAAGATCTGGCTGCGGAAGCCAGGGGTTGCTGGTTCAAGCCTTGTCGATGATATATATATATATAATACGATATGTGTATTTAAATGAAAGTGACTTATTTAATAAAACAACGACGCACTTTGAGGCCAGCTTTCCAAAAAGGATCTCTCTCGTTAGGATCCATTCGACTATGACCGACTGACTAATCGTTCTTGCCTTCAGTTAATTTGCACGACTTGTACAAAATGGCAAACATTGAAATAACTTATAAATTGCGATGGCTAGGAATAGAAGTTGAATTTTTAGAGATTTGGAGAAATAAGTCAGAAAGCGGTGTAAACGTCAAATTCCATGAGATGATGATAGGTGGACATGGTTAATTTAGTGCACAAACAATCTACTTTCATAAAACCTGTTAGGCCTTTTAGGACGATCGTGATATTATAGCGACAAAATCTACGCACCCTGAACCGTATGACCTTACACAGTACCCTCCGAAATGCAACTTCCATGCACGCCGTTCGTTTCATACATTTTAAGTAGGAACTAAAATTGAGACTATATATATATATATTATAACAAAGGTGATAAGTTCTCTTTTCTACACACAGATTTCGGCTACGGAATTGGGTAACAAGTTGGTTCTGAATGATTGCTGATCCTTTTTGATTCTAAGTTAGCTGGTATTTTCCTCATTCAGTTAAAAGATTTGCTCATTAACACCTGTTAATTCTGATGGTGTCTCCATTCTGTGTGCAAGACAATGTGTATAATGGCATTGTATATATGCACATCGTGCATACTCGCCTCTCTCGATTATCAGATTCCGCTCGGTGTTTTTTCATTGTGATTTCCCTGTTTTCTACTGTAGCCGATATAGCCTACTTTGTTTTTCTTAAATTTGACTTTTTGTTGCAGATTGTTTACGCGTCGTGTTCCGTCTAATTACTTTGGACCTTATGCGCATATGCCTATTACGGCGCAATCTTTACTTTTTATTCTTTTGCCCCTCGGATGACGACAAGTTTTCAGTGCATAAACTCAGTATTACTTTTTAGCTAATTCTTTTGGAAATTTTTTTTTTTATTACCCCCTACAAAGGACAATAATTCGACATTTCACCTATTAGTATGATCGCTACTGGGAACAACATTTTATAAACTCGGGGCATGATCTGACGGGGCTTATGTTTTTGTGATGCGTCAAGATCAAAAGAGGGGTCATGCCATGATGATGATGATGATTATCGAAAAAGCGTTGTTACAAGAGTTTTGTTTTTCTCCAAAGTTTCCTGTTGGCCTGTCTCGATCGGTGCACATTTAGGACATGAGACACCGTTGTTGCTTAAACGTATTCGATCGTTGGTAAGAGGAATAAAAGAAAAATTGATCAATAGAAAATTTTCTATTCAAAAGTGAACGCAATGTTCTGTCTATCCAGTTCTTTTATGGTCAATTTTAACTTACCCTTTCGCCAAGGTAAGAGGTACCGCGATCCAAGTTCGGATAAAAGTGTGTCCATATGGCCGTATTGCACTTTTAGTAGAAATGCTACAAAGGTACCTCGTTCAGTTCCTGCAGAAAGAATCACAATAAATTAAATGATAATCTATATAATGCAGTGGTGACATATTTTCCTCATGAACTTAGAGATCCAGATTCGAAGCCAGGCGTAAGTAGACTTTGTTTCGTGCTGGAAACTATCCCTCATAAAGACATAATCAGACGGGAAAACTTGAGGTCATCGTAAATAAAATTAAAGCATATATTTACATTATAACATGGCTCAAAGCAACTATTAATTTGTATGAAAGAGAAGAGTTTAAAGTATTGTCACAAGTTGGATCAACGTACGAGAAAGAAACAAGATTTTTTCGCTTATTAGCTACCCCGTATTCGACCTTGTTCCATACGTTTGGATTTTATCACGTATAAATGATTACTCAAAAGAAAGTATTTTGTATAGCTTAGGAGATTTCTTCAATTTCAATTACAACTTCTTCCAATAACGATAAAAATTCTTGTTCGCATTACGGCTTACGAATTACATCATACGAAGTACTTTTTTAAGTAAATATTCACCGCAACACAAAAAAATTCAAGCAACGGTATCTGACAATAGTCGTCTATATTTTGTAAAAAACAAAAAGGATTAAGTATCAAAATGGCCCGCATGTCATGTACTGACGTACCTGTATCGCTACGTATTTATCTGATCTTTATTCTGCTATTTGTTCACGAAGTTAGGCACGTATCTAGATTTTCGGCTTCCGTGTACCTCGCGTTTGGTCTGATCGTGGCTCTGTCACAAGCCTTAATGGACGGAAGAGAGCTTGTCGGAGGATGGAAAAGCTATGAGATTAATTCTAATTATTTTACCATTCGAGCATTGTTTAGTTGTAGTGCTTGACTGGTACAGACTTGTTGTCATTTTATAGTTTATCAACCCAGTTATCTTTGTTCTTTACCTAACAAAAGGTTAAACCGATATTGCTTTGTCATTATTATTGTCAGCACTATTATTCGTAAAAATATTTCCACCCTGACATAATATCCTGTCACTTTGACAAACGGAATTAGGACAAACGGACATAAGAGTACCTTCGACCCAATAAAGTCAAAAGCTTCCTATCTGAACATCCAGGGTCAGTTGTCGCTAATGTTATTTTCCAGAGCTGCAAAAATGGGTCAACTTGACTTCAAAGTAATGCAACCTCTACTAGCCACCCTCGCAGGAATTGCCAGAGCCGCAAACTTTTCCAGTTCTATAACATCTTTCTCATTGCCAATTTTCCTCGCAGACCCATTCTGGGCAGAACCTGTTTCACTTGTTGCCCTCGGGACTGCTTATTTCAGATATACAACACTAAGGCTGTAATCAGACAAGGAGCATTTTAAAAAGCAAGATTAGAGTCAAAAATGAGGTGCTACGTTCATTTTCGTTTGTAACCCAAAGCACTCTATATCTATATAGGGTGCTGTGGAGTTGATGACACTATCAAAGCGGGTAGACACAGCATGCGGACATCCGGGTTATGGGGTGAAGTTGAAAGCTTTCGACCAGTCACCTCTTTATTGCCTTTAATATACCGGTGCTTAGAAGAAAACAAAAAGTACAAAAATGCCAATTTAGCACATGATATAGCAGTATTACTTAATAATCTCCCGAATTAAACTGAGAGACGAAATCCAGGTGCAGAGCAAATGCTATCCCCTTTCATTCAGTCAGTAAATATAAACTGTTGTCGACATATTTTCACTACAAAGCTCGACCTTCTAGTATCTAGTAAAACTAGAGAATATAAGGACCTATCGTTTGTTTAGCTGATCTAACCTGCAAGGCATTTAGAAGGACATCGTAGCCTTATGTTCCTCAAAAAAATTATACAACACTATTATATAATGCTGTCCCATTGAGGCATGTCTAGTTGATATACCTTTACGAAAATGTATAGAAAAACGCCGGAATTATTGTGCAACGCACGCTATCATCAATCACATGGGAAAAACATTTGTGATACACATTCAGTTGTAAATAAAACTAGAGTCATGGAATCGACATAAAAAACATTTCTGAAGCTAATTTACTCCGAAACAAAATCAACTATCAAGCTAAACGAATAAGGTGCCCATCTTCGTCCGTGTGGAAGGCCTTCTGAGCGCTGGTTTTTAAAAGTGGTAGAGATCATCTTTCCGCTAAAAACGCTATTACTTTAAATGTACACGATCGACTATATTTGGTACACAATTCGATATACTGGATCATAAATCTATTAGATGTGTTGTCAACCTATATGACTGCGAACGGAGACACAATGCCGTATCTCCGTATCGCATAATATCTTTGTGACTGTCTGTCTGACTTTCCGATATCCTCTTCGCACGTCTCACACTCATTTATCTTTTACTACGTACGTATATCAGGCCATATAATTATTGCACGGCTATCCCATTTAGAACGGTTCAAAATGTACCTTTTTTTTTTGGAAATAGTGGTGACAAGAGCAGGTACCGGGACCGAGAGCAAAAAAATAAATGTCTTTCAAAAATACCGCTATATTCTTCTCTGGAATGAAAAGATCTTAAACCTCGTACCAATATAATCTTATTATCTTGAGAACAGTGTATCACGTATGTTTATCGCAAGCTAACAGAAGCTTGCATTTTAGAATAGAAAAATAGAAATCCACAGCATGTATTAAGTGGCTGAAGATATTTTGATATAAACTATTCACCGAAGATCAGATCTTGTGAATAGAGGCGTTGCTAAACCTTTCCAAGTTTGTCATCTTCTGACTATGGTTTTCATCAAAAAGAAGGGGCGCTAACCGTCGCTAAATGTGTTAGGCAATGTCCTAATCCTCTTAAAAGTTTTCTCGAATAGCGCACCGCGGGGTGGACAAGTACATTGTAGAATATAAATATCAATCATTTGCCAATAACAGAACAAACAATACTGAAATAACTTTGCACACATTCAAACATAGAGTAATCACAATTTTCTTTTGCTTATTTTTATTGTGATAGTTAAGCTTTCGACGCTTATAGTCTAGAGCAGAGTCATATAGTTTCTTCTAATGGCAAATCCAGCTTAAATCAGTCTTTATATGTATGCCAGATGTGAAGCTAGCGCTTCACCTTCTAGTTAAAGTCTTAGTCTAAGATTGAGGCCCCGGTCGGCTCTTACGTAAAATAGCCACACATCCATGTGTTTAGTCTTTTCAAATACAAATGTTTGAAAGAAATCAAAATACGTTGACTCCCTAGCAACGCTTGCGCTCGTGTCAACCTAAGTGAAGGGAATAACGGTCGCACGTTATCCTGCACTTATGGTGCTAAAATAGAGCGCTTTCCAGCAGACAAGAGGATGCAGGGAAATCTCTTTCAGACTTGGTTCAGCTTGGATATTAATCAGACGACTTCGTAATTACAATACATACATCCCGCTCTATATATCCAGCCAAAATCCGTTTTCATGCGAGCTGCAAAGCACTACTTTCACGAGGTGGAACTGAAGAAAAAGGGCAAAAAAGAAAAAGAGGTCTAAAATGAGAAAGAAGAGAACAAGCGTCGGCGACCGCTGTAGCAGCCGTAGCAGTGGCTGAGATGGCGTGGCTGCGTCGCCTCGAATTCCCGGAGTTGCTACCCGTCTCCTCGATTCTCTCGCGTTCTCCTTTTCTCTGCCCGTTTCCCTCTTCGAGGTCTCAGAGCCCGAGAAGTCCATGCGCGTACTTACTGCTTACTCGCGAGGGTAAACGGAGGCGGCTTGGCTCATGTCTATGATGGTAGTACCACTACTGTGGCTAGATGACGTGGTAGGATTGTGCGAATGAAGGGGAGACTCACCAGGCAGTAAGTCGGCGCCGTGACTCGGGTCCACTGTCCCAGTTCCCCTGGTTCCCTTCAATGTGGGTCTGCTACCACCATCACTACTACTAGTGGCGCGGCTGACGGTCTGTCGGTTGATTGGTTCGGCCTATGTTGATCTGCGAGCCCGGCGACGCTGGACGCCCGATGACGGAAGATAGCAGCACAGAAGCGCCCAGGATCGGGAAACCGAGAGACGGAAAGCTTCGAAGCCGACGTTTGCGCCCTGGCACGACTGCCTGCCCTGCTCATTGGGATATTGTCGACTACGATAACGGTGCAGCAATTCGCTTCGTCCTGCGCCAGCAGTCCGTATGGGGGCAGAACGCTCCCTGCCGAAATGAATGGAGTTGTGAACAAGCCCGATGCTGGTACAGCGGCGGGCCGGCGAAGCAGCCGTCGGTCTCAGGCGGAACGAGACCCGGATACACTGCATACAGCATAGCTGCAGGCTTTTGAGCCAGTCCAGGCAACGTTAGAAAGACGACGACGACCAGCAAGCCTAGCTTGCTGCTAGTTGCTCGTGAGAGAGTCCAAGGAACAGAGAGGAAGGGCGAGAGCAAGAGGGGCTTGTGTTTTGCAGCAGCGAAGTGCGTCGTCGAGCGAATGTTCGCAGCAGCGTCTCAGCGTTGGTGATGGCAGTGGTAGTACGCGTAGGCTGCTGCAGTGCCAGACCGCGCTGCTCTCTTTAGGGAAGACTGGTACGGAGGGGGTGGTCGGTGGATCAATGGATGTATTTCCGAGAAGTGCTTTATTGCTCCCCCCACGTCTCGTCCCCAAGCGCTAGCTTGCTCGATCACTCTCCCTCTTTTCCTCAGTCTCTCCTGATTTCGCAGCCAGCGGCGTAGTGACGGCAGCTTCAGCCAGACTCAAGCAGCCCGCTCATCCTGAGAGCTCGTCGTCCTGAGGACGACGGCAGGCCAAAAGCCTCACCTCAGAAGAACAGCCAGACCTCCAGCGGTTGGCACAAACTCAAGCAAGCCTGAAGCTTGGCCTCACGGACCCCTTACAGCTCTCTCTGTCCTACCCCTCTGCTGGCCCCCAGTCACACTTCCCATACTACTAAAGAACCCTGTTGGCCTTCTTGTAGCCGTCGGTTGGTTCTAAGGGTGTAGGTTTTGCCAAGCGGGCAAACCTGCAAGCTAGTAGCTCGTGCTAAGGCTTAGCTGTTCCTGTCCGCTAGATTCGTCGAAAGCAGCGACCGACTAAGGGCTGCATTCGACTCGGCCTACTTCGTCTCTACCGTTGCTGATATCTGCCTGAGATGAACGCGTTTCCTTAGCTCACCTTACACAGCGTTGCCTTACCCTGAACGCGTATCCTTCCGTACCTTTTTCGAATCAATATTGACCAGAGAGCGCAATAGATAAAAGGGTTCGACAAACTGTTACTTGAGGGTGCGGGATCGAACGAATTCGCCTACACAGGGGTCAAGCGGATATTTTCTGTCGTCTGCAGCTATTACTTTATGGCACGTATTTTATTCTGTTATGAGCTAATTTACTTAGCCACAAATTATCAGATTTTCAATGCTCCGATCACTCGTACTCAAGACGCCTAACTGTCTGACCTGTCTTCTAGAGCCGGTTTTTGCTTTGATAACCGCACGTTTGCTCAGTGGCCGTTCCATGCATAGCCAATTAACGAACCCATGCATGCCCTTCCTATTATAGATTTTGAATCGTACCTGAATGATGAGTTGCGAGTTAGACGAATCTTGGAAGCATGGAAGATTGTATGGATATGATCTACGCACAACCTTCTCATCCCTAATTTAAACTAACCGTTTTATAGAGTTCAGAATCAACCTATTCCTATGCTGCGACCCTTCTCTTCTGAGTAAGAAGTTATCTGTGTCCTACAATCGATTTTTCGAAAGGCGGGCCTGCCGTGTAGCGGTAGTATGTTTGTGTTCGATCACCTATCTAGGACGATCATCAAAATGGCAGGACAGAGTTGTTCAAAATCGGTTTCATTTCGAAAATACTTGCTGCTGGCTGACCGAATCAGTTAGTGTGCATATAAATACACCGCTACCGGGGCGGGATTAAATATTTAGCTATCAGACTGATCGCGGCATGGCCTGTGCGGGTATCTATCCGTGTGTAAGTTATTCGTGAGAAAAGAAACGCAGACTCTCTATCGCGTTTGATCCCTGTTATTACAAATATTGAAAAAGCGGTTAATATAAGATCTCACAGTGCACATTCTCGGAAATGGCACGACGTTGCCCACTTACAGCACAAGTCGAGACTCCAGCGGAGTCTGTGCAAGCTGCTGGCGGAACAACTGGCTCTGGATTTAACAGACCATGCGTATTAATAGGCACGCACACATACAATGTACGTTGCATGTACTGTAGTCGTACAACTGTCTTTGTACGCAAGGTCAGCAAGCCACTTAACTAGCTGTTTGAAATTAAAAATAGCCAAAATCTATACAGTCACGCTAGAAGTCAGTTTTCCCCGAGTGCCTTCGACCTTTTATGTAAGCAAAGCTCTTTCAACAAGGTATCGTTAGACATATAACTACATGTATAAATATCCTTTTGTTTTTTAACCTAATTATTTTACGATTGTTTCAGATGCTCACCTACTACTGAAACAGAAGGTACACAGTTGTTCTCATGAAAGTGGGTCGATGATTAGTCATGGGCGAAAAGATGAACAAAAACGGCCTCTACATCCCTCCAAACATTTCAGTTAGATAACTAGTAGATTTGTCGTTTGTTCACAGCAGGCTGTTAAGGACGCGCCTGTTGTTTGGAAGTTTTCTAGGACTACTAAGGTCAATGGAGAAAAAGAAAGTAGAAGATACACCTCTAATGACAAGATGAAGGGCGCCGTTTTGCCGAATGATGGGATTTTTACTTGGTCCGCGGCAGCAGTAGTAGTAGTAGCAACAAACGATAAGGAGCGAAGTGATCTCTAAAGCAGGTCCTTTTCGCGCCGCTTTCACCAAGAACCCTTTTCGTACCGGTCAGCAGAACTCGTCATTTGCTTTTAAGTCTCCCAGGATTACGCTAGGACACTATTCATACTCATCTTCAATCATGATAAGCAAGGACACGATCTAACCAGACGTAACAGGTTGGCAATCCAATATCTGCGGTATATTTCGATGAATAAGATTCAACTAGCTGAAAACGTTGGCCCAGATAATGCAGTTTACTACATGTGCATATGTTTAATATACCTACGCTTCCCTTTTGACCTGGATAAGGATCGTTTTATTTTCACCAGCTTTCTGTATCTGGTATAGTAAACATCTGGTCGTACTTTCGAAACCTCTGAATCTATCTTTTCAAACCCTGAGAGAATAGTCGGTCGAAATCTTTGTGAGAGCTCCAAGGAGCCTTTCTCATTGTCTATGATGTGGATCGACAAGACAGGTCAGACCCTAAGAAGATAACTATACAGTTTAATATTGACTAACTATTAACTGTATTAGTTCAAGTTAACGTCTTAAAGTCGGTAGCATCTCTTATCACCGAGATAAAATAAGCCATTTGTACAAGTATCATCTTTCTCGCAACACAAAAACTTGGTCAAAGTATAATCTTGACGTCTCCATGTTTGGACCAAAAAAGGTTTCTTCACCAGCGTAATTTAGACTAGGCAAATAAAATAGTAATAATAATTAATCCAACAGCTTTTTTTTTATTTTTGACAGCACGCCACTTCGTTTGCCAAAATCGTGAGACCCAAGGCTGCTACGGTACGATTGCCCGAAGTGATTTATTGCTTTTATCTTTAACTCTAGATATGTTTTTCCTTTCCTTTGCAGTCAAAGGGCTTGTTCAGTCTTCTACAAAGGGACTACTTAATTTTAGGGTATTGAATTCGATGAATCGTATTCACCAGCATCCATTGATAATATCAAGATTTAGGACTTTTGGTACTTCTTTCTTAGCCTTTAATCAAGAGTAAACCATTTTAGGTCATAGCCTTTCATAGAAATGGCCTGAGATCCTTGAAAATGGTGCCTCGATCAATTCAAACAATAACGCAGTCGCTTTTTTGGGTTCTCGTCACAAGATTGGCCGTTCAGCAGCTCAACTGAACACGCATTTAAGAACTTCCAGTTAAATTGGGGCCATATGGAAAAAGAAATTTTAACCTCTTGTACAACCTAGGTATACATATATGCTGTAATGGAATAAATAAACAAAATATGGGATTCTAATCCCAGCTATTTCTTGTTTTTATTACATCAATAAAACCAACTTCTTTAGTAGGCTCACCAAAGGTGGTTTAAACTAAATAGGTAGTAGGATATACATTAGTATGAGTGTAGCCTTTAAAACGCTATAGCACAATGAATATGTTTCCGGCCTGTCTTAGAATAGTCAGTAGCCTATAAACACCTTTCAACCAAGTTAGACTGGTCCAGTTACTATACGGTATTTAATTCCCTAACTCAATTTATCTGTTTGCTACTATCAAGTAATAAATCAGACCTGGGGAAGTGTTTGTTAGAGAAACAGTTTTCGAGCGGTGTGATCGTTTACGTAGTATTACGTTTTTCGTATTTTGCAGAAATATAACAACGTGAAACATTTATGTAAGAGCGATTTTCGAAGTTACTAAATCCCAGTCGTTTTTTCTATGATTTGTAAGTTTACCTTACCTCTTGCCGTACATTGTACACACTCCACTCGTAATTGATACAGCACAAAGCCAACTCAGTCCATCAAGCTTTTGTGTAATTGTGTGAACTTCTTTCAATTTCTTATTCCATTCATTTGATAAAGCTGAGTGTTCACTTCCTCATGCCTCAGTACATTACAATGTAACACGTGCAGAATAATTAAAAAAATAAGCGATACGGTCTTAGGCGTTTCGCGTCAGTGTCTACGAAACTTGGATATGTTTCGTATTGGACGACTAACTTCTTTGCATACTTTTGCTCACCTTACTACCGACTAGATACGATCACATATATCATACCCGTGCGAATGATTGATCAGGCTCAACGAGTATTGCATCTATAGAAAGCTCCGAGGAATATTTCACAAATCACCACCGTCTGTGTTGTCATTTATTTGTGTTTCTACCTGACACACGCACAAAATATAGAATAAGAAGAAAAGGATAGGATACTGCTATATATAGAAATGTCAGAAAGCTCTAAATTTTTCCTTAATGTTTTACCAAGCGTCGGGTGGGGTTTAGAGAGTGGTCTATCGCGTTGTATGAAACTGCTATTGCTGTTACAGCCACAACAAATGTGAACGGCTTACAATGAGCATGGCGTAGCCGTTTGAAATAGGAAGGCCTTAGGTGGATACACACTCTCCCTTTTCCGCGAATTCCTAATAGAAGAGCGAATGAGTGACATAAACCCGACCTATTGGCCCGGCAAATCCCCACAAACTGTGCTTTTTCCGCTGGTCGTTCTACAAGTCCAAGAACTCACTCGTAGCTTGCACCGCTCTGTTGTTCGTTGTCCTAACTTCAGATAGCGAATGGGTAGCAGCCGGTCGGTCGGTCGGTCGGTCGGTCGGTCAATGTCGTCATTCCACCTTTTCCTCATGAAATATGTCCACAGAAATCAAATGTCACTGCCAACAGTCCATATAGATAACTCCATTATCGTTGGAAAGAAAATGCTGTGATGAAGGAACTTGATAAGCTTTTCATTGATGAGACCCAACAGATAGAAAACAGGGAACAGCGAAGAATATATTGCCACGTGTCATGTTGCGTTGCCACTCGACACCGGGTTACCATTCGGGATGATAAAGGTGAGTCAGCGCATCGTCAAGCAACGATCGAATCGAACAAATCGAACAACACTTGCAAGACAGCTTTCAGATGAGAAAAGTCGTACTGCAATGGCCTGCCCGCTAAACCTTTGGTTACAAAGGACGACGGCACGCAGGGCTACGCTCTGCCGAGTAACACATTTTTTTAATAAAGGCGTACTTGAATTGATTCGGCAGCGCTGTGATGCCTATCAAAAGGACCACAGTCTATACTAACAGCCTCCTTACTAGACCTTAACGATACGAGCATTATTGATGAGGCGCCATAACAACCTTGTGTTGTATTTCTTCTCTTGACGACCGGTGTACCATTACGAGTTCCTTTGAAAAATAACTCGAAAGTTATTATAGGCATTATACATTCGTTACCTGGCTCATCTTATGCTTCACGTTGCTTTTATTCGAGCAGGTTCGTTCAGGATGCACTTAGATTGGCCGCTGCAAGTTTGCCCGATTTCTCCTGCATCCTTGATAGATGCACCCAAGCCTTTTTCAACAATTACAGATTTCGATTTCGTATTATTTCGTACCTTAACCATTTCTACCGCCAGATAATGCTGTTCATCTGTGCTGACGACTGCACCATAGTATCCTACCTGTGGCGTGGGTGTCAGACGCCCAGTAACCTGCACGATCTGCTCGTCCCGACAGATAAGATCTCTATGGATCTATCTATGGATGTATTCATTTGCGTAAATAACGTTATGTAATATGTCGTTCTCACCATATAAACAGATAATGATACGGGAGAGCGCTTATATGCGGCTGTTGTGCACGTTTACATTGATTGAGTGTAAATTCACGTTGGTTTGTTGGCGTTATCTAATGAGGCATGCTGATGATGCCGTTGCCGTAGTTGCCGGGCCGGCAGACTTCTACTCCTACCCTACTTCTGCTGTTACAGCCCCTCTACCCAGCAGCAGCACGACCCTGCAGTAAAACAGACCAAAGTGCCTTCCTAGCTTCACATCGCTGCCTTGACTGCCTTCAGTTAACTCACTACATTCGAGCCTTGGTTACCCCCCTTTTCCGCCTCCACTCGGCCCCCTACGCACCCTTGACGCCCCATGGGAAACTAGACCACCACTTCCAACCAAAGCCACGCTTCCAGTAGGCCCGCCCGGCGTGCGTCCCCTTGGGTAAGCTGCCCGCCAACCGCGTCCAAATTCATTCATCACTCTGCCAGCATGGTAACATATTCTCTACACTCTGAGCAACGTTGTGGCCTATGCGTGACGGTCAGCGATAGGCAGACTGTTTAAATAGTAAGTGGTTTCCAACGCGGTTCATACTTAGTCGGATTGTTTAGGACAGATTAAGAATTTAACTTTTAATTTATTGGTATTAGTTATTTAGGACTTTATATAACAAACATTAGGTTCGGTTTCTGTCGTCGACGTCGAAGGGGTTGCCAATTTTGCAACGTACCGATCTAATATTTAACCTATTGTCGTTTCCCCCAAAGCCCTGTTTTGTCATCGGATTGACTATGTTGTTTCACATTTCACAGATTATAAAGTGTAAACATTCACTGGGTCAGACGAAGTCTTTATAACGGTTCACTGACTGGTGCGAGAGTTTGGCGCGTTCCTAGTTCATGCTCCTACGCCGCTAAATGTAGGGCGAGTCGCCGTACAATTCATGAGTGTCGAGCTCGTAGCGGCGCGACGCATGCGCATTAGATCGCGGGTCTCGCTGAGCTGTGAGGGCGGTCGGGTTGCCTGAGGATGAAGGGAGTTTCGAGGCTAGACAGAGGGCGCCACCGGTCACCTGAAAGGACATAATCCTAGCTCTGGTCCGGAGCGTAAACCCAAATGCGGGGTATCCGACAGGCCAACAACGATTCGACTAGGCGGGGTACACCCACCCGGCCGCCAGTCGGCCGACCACCTACCTTGTTGGCTTATCGGGCCCCTGTCGTACAGGTATGGCACAACTTGGGTCAGGACTAGTTGGCCGAATAAGGAACACAACAGAGCCGAAGCAGGGAGAACAGGGAAGGACGTAGCTTCAGTTTCTACGTTAGCTTTCGGAGAAAAACTTGAGGTATCCTTGGATGTAAATATTTCTCGATTTATAATGCTGCCCTACTGCATGATTGTACTACGAGCCAGTGCCAAGGGAAATCTGTCATCTGTTAGTGCTCATGAAATAAACGAGTTTAAATAGAACAACTGCATCAATTGCGGACTATAATGTTAAGATAATTATCCACACGCGAAGGCAAATTAATTGGTAAGATAAATAATAGTACTTCAATAATAATAACAATCTTTTTTTTTTAGTTTTCTTATTAGGACATAACCATACTGTGTTCCCAGTCATGTAGATAGGGGCGAATTGGATAACGTTATTGGTCAAACTAAGTAGAATAGAAAAAATAATCCATTGATAATAAACATGTGCCATGTGCCACCGCTACGAAGTAGCATTGTACTTTATAAATAACAACGCCTGCTTAAGCCACATTGATAAAAATCTATTGGCCAGTCAAGTAGCAGTTCATTACGGCAATGTTGCATTTTTTTGCAAACGGTACTTAGAGCCATGTTTTTTTAGCTATTATGATAGAAGTAAATCTATATTTTTAGATTTTCTTCCTCTGGGCTATATTTGTATGATGTATAGTGTCAAAACGAGGTACCCATAACGTTCCGTAAAATCGAGGATATGCAGTAAAAAATAATAATTGTTAGCATTGTGCTATCTTATGCAATAGGGGAACGAGAATTCTAAGAGATATTTTCGATTGCAACGAGACAACAAAATTTCGGTGCTAATGTATGACTAATTTGACTGGGGCCTGAAAGCTCGACGAAGGTGCTCGCAATAACTAGGCCTAAATATATCGCCGATGGTAAGAATATGCACATCAACTAGAGAATTTTCTCTATTGATTTACCTTCGTCGTTTAACATAAATGCGCAGCAATTGTGGGTTACTAACTTATGTACTTATACACGTGTATACATTCGCGTTTGTTTTCTCAGAAACATCGGCATTCACAACGGAACTACCTTTTTCCGCTTAGCTATTGCGTCGTTTGTGAGATATGACGCTGTTTTTCCTTTTCTATCGCATGTTATCATTATTACATAAATTGTCTGCGGTTACAATTGTAAAGAATCAACCAAGTTACCTCGCGGTTAATAACAAGTATAAAGCAGGACAAGCGTGGTACTACGTTGTTTTCGGTCTTCTGCAAATACAAAAAAATCAATGCCCCTCCTCCCCAATACTCTGTCCAGTCTAAAAATTTATGTATACAACAATTTATACCTGTGCCCATCAATTGTTTTTGTTAGCTCTGACCTTTGCGGCCTCTTGCCTACTCGCCGCAATTCAAAGATTTTCCTTATTTGCGCGTCACCCAAGGCCCTGCATCCACCAATTGTAACCCGTCGACTTCTCCGACGCTGTCATCATTTTTGTTAGTTCAAATCGCTTGCTCTTACAAAGCAAAGGAGAACAAAGAAAAACAAAGAGGAACAGTTGTGGCGTGTTACGCCATAACTGCTCCTCTTAGGAGAAGCCGCTAATGCCTCGCGGCAGCAAGCACACATCGATCATGCATGATTAAATCTATAATGTTTGCCTAATGAATTCATCCTTGATGCTATAGGGCACTGAACGGCGGCAATGTCACAAATATCGCTAAACATTCAAGTTAAACGAAATGTAACATCACGCCACTTGCAGATATTGGCGACATATTGTACTGGGTGCGCCAGCACGAGCATTGTTCGAAGCCCTTGCCGTGTCTGGCAGATGATTGAAACCGGAAGTTCTCGTAGCCTTTACATTAGGAACACCGAAGGCCGAGTCATGGTAGTGTACCTCAAGACTGAGAACCCTCGTGAGCAGGGAGACCATAAAAAGCGTAAATGTGGCAGAACAGAATTTCTTTGCCTTTCAGAAATTAGCCGGGAAAGCCACTACATCCTTATCCGAACAAGGGTAAAAAGACATCCGGGAACAGAGCAAGAGGGAGAAAGCTGACACAGCGCGGGCTTTATCTACTCATTATGTTAGATTAGCTTTGATAATATACTTTGTTATATCGAACTGATCATAGTTCTGGATTGTAGGTAGTCAAAGAAGCTGGTAATGTCCAAATTTTAACGCTGATTGCTTTCAAAAGGCAGACAATATTGAATTGCACCTCAGTTATCTATGAACGTAAATGTTATGGCATCATTATTAGCAATGAGTCAAGGTAATAACAGCCACGGGCAGTATTAGGTCGAAAATCAGATTTGCCGTTAAATCACTAATATTTTCCATTTATAGGACAACGTTCTCTTAATCCGCTTAATAGAAGCGGAATCTAAATTCAAAGTTGGGTCCGAAGTATACTTCCTCATGCATGTTAGAGTATTCACATTTACGCGATAAAATTACGCGATAATATATGATAAATATGTTTTTATTTCTTCAAAGCTTTCAGCCTTAAGTGTGCTTTCGTATTTTAGAAGTGATGACACACGTACAACGAGTACGTGTGTCATCTTGAGATAATCAGCGGCCTGTGACACCTATTATTTGCTAAAAATATAGCTTTACAGTTTTAGGTCCAAACGGGACATTAATAGAGAAGGATGATACCGAAATAATTCTGTTCTCTGTTTCCCTAGAAAATAACGTTTGCATTATGTATTTGGCTCAAAGACGCAAAATAGCGAATGCTTTTTCGGGTTCTGTCTATGAAATTAGAAAAAAAAAAGTCAGAACAATAGGACTAGTTGTTTAATATGGGTACAGATAAATTGCCTTTGCCGTTTTACCTTAGGGTAATTGCTACAGCAGAAATACCACATTAGGTCCAAACCGCAATATTATTTTCATGTTAAGACGATCGTCCTCGTGGTGACGTATCTGCTTTCTAAACTTGAAGATACGTGGTGATCTAGGTTCGAATCCAGCCATTTGAACTCGGTAACATTTTAAACGTTTAGATCTGTTAAGAGAAATCGAAATAGAACGTAAATGCACTTTGCTCGGTGTTAAGGGCAGTTGTCACTAGACCTAAAACTCGAAAGCAGTGTACACATTATTAATATTTATCTATATTCAAGGGGGTGGTTGAGGGGTTTAGTGTGGGGGGTGGGGGGGGAGGGTGGCTAGTTTAACCTCAAGTGGCGTCAAGCTTCTCTTATGTGCGCACAAGACTGGTATTGAACATCGTTGTTATTACGTTTTATTCAATAATGAAATATGAAAGTTTATCAAGAGAGAGAATACTATTCAATATCCTGCGTTTTGGCGTTGACAGCAGTCAAAGTTGGCTAGGACATAAATACTCCATTTGGGGTTTCCGTGATACAATAAACACCATTTTTTCAGTAGGAAGATTGTACTAAAATATGTATCGATATCAAAACTCATGGTTTTATTAGCCAAGTGGTATTTAATGTTAGGTGGTGTTACGAACTAATAAACATAAATGTTTAAAACTCACCCTTAGCTATCGTTTTTTTTAAATGCTCTGAAATATAAACATGGTGGGCACACACATTCAACGATATTATATATACTTTGTGTTTAAGACAGTATCTACAGAAAAACAAATATTTTAACGAGTTTTTTCCGGTTTGTAGCGGAAGTGATATTTTTGATATTCACGGCAATTGCAGCTTCTATTAAGAACCTAAACGACTAACCAGTCAGTTTTGAAATATCCCCAAATAACTTTTTAGTAGTCACTGTGTGTGAAACAATATTGTAAACATAAACTAAATAAATAGGCAAATGCTACATACGAAAAGTTCTTGCGGAATTGAACTTTGAGCTGATAGTAGGCCAAAAGTTCTAAAGATACAAAGACTAACGGCTAAAATGTTAAAAACGTATACGAAGCCTTAATAAAACTAACCGTTTAAATTTATCTGGACGACTAAATTGGCAATTCATATTCTCTTTTTTAAAAATATTAACTTCTAGCTCAAAAATCTAGTTGTATCAAGAATAGTTTAAGCCATTTTGATCATTTTTCAAGCCCTTCAAGTGTAAACCTTATTAAGAAACCATCGGTTTGCCTTATGAAGGCCTTAATTAATAAAAAAAAAAAAAAAAAAAAAGAAGGTTATTTTTTAAGGATCCGTCCAGTGTTAAAAGATTAAATAATAGCTTATTTTCACTCAAATTCCGAACAGTATTCTTTGTGTTGGAAAGTGTTATTTGTATAGAAGTAGCCACTAATATGTCCGCTAATGAACCCCTAAGAAATTTAAGGTTAGTTGTCGTCCTTGGAGTTAAGTTACTACCAATAAAATATTTTGTTCTAAAAGGCCGATTGCACGACCTAGGCTTCAGTTAGTGCATCAACACTTCAGCATTTACCTAGTGATGATTGCAATGTAATAGCGGATCAGGGTAGCAACGGTCTATATAAGGCTGACTTTTCATTCTGACGCGTTTATCAATAAAAGCAGAAATGTCTAACTGCTATTTGGAAGCTCAACGACGTGTCAATGAGCCTTAGGCTGGTAATTCCGAGGAAGACTCGCTTTGGGTGGAGTCTTCCTCGCCAAAGAGAGGTCGTCAGGAAAAGCTGAAGATGTCGACGGCATGTTCGGCAGTCAGCAAGATGCTACAGTGGTTGTGTTGCGCATAGTAAATGACAAATTATTTTGCATGGGGTACTTGAAAGATCATTTTGGAAACTTGGTTTTCTGCGTATTTAACTTATTCCTTTACTTAATAATTGGAGACGCTTATTTTCATATCTATTCTGCGTTTGTGACATTGTTTACATTTCAACTGAGCTAGTTAATTGAAATGTTCGATGTTATTAAACCATTTTCGTACTGTTTGTCACGCCCAAAAACACACAGTTGAAACAATAAGAATTTTAGGCGAGATCAAAATCTCACAGCGCAACTATGTTAGGGCTTCGAAACCCGAAAAATAGATTCGAACCAGAGGTCAGTCACTGAAGGACCACACCGAGTCTATAAATGACAATGATCTACCAATCTGTGCAATCATCTCAAAAGTACTTTTTGTACAGCTAGGAGTTAGTGGCCACCCTGTCCTGAGTTGTCCGCATGAGTTTCTTTAGCCTTAGGAGAATATTCGTCTTTTAAATTGGTTTGAGTGGCACTCTTTCTGCATGAACAGACGCAGAACGGTAAAATGGGGGGCGCACTGCAGAAAATAGAGGAGTTTTTTTCACAGAATCGATATCAACGAAGAAAATAACCTGCACGCCTATACGCTTAAGGATATGGTGGGCTTTCAAAAAATATTCTCATTTGAGCTTTTGAAAGACATTGAAGCGATGAACGCAGACTGCAACTCTAAGTAGACTCAATATGTAAAATTGATTTTAAAAATTGGCAATATAGGGTCTCTGGAAAGCCAAGAGACAACAAGGCAATCATATTGCAAAGTAGCATTTGACTTCACACAGTTTTGTCGATCCTTAAAACTCTGATATACCTTGGACGGGAATTGTTCCGCCTCCAGATTACAGCGCAAAGCTTACACTATCCAATTGTGTTGGGACTGATCCGCATATTCAATACATGAAATTGATCGCCGCCTGTGTTCGCCAAGATTGCCTAAACTTACCAGTTTTTTAGAAACCAAAAAAAAGAGCGTTATAAAGGTAAAGTGGTTTCCTCTCAATCTAGCAGCATCTAGAGCAAGTTCAGAAGTAAGATCATTTGCGATCGCCCTAGTAGAATATAGTGTCATATACGCTGGTGGGGAGCTAGGTCCGCAACAAATGTAGGTACGGTGATAATTGCAGTTATCGAATTTGCTCGAATTATCAGGTCGATCCATAGATAACAAATGTTTTCTGTTTACATCGTTTTTCCATTTTATCTGATCACTGTATGTTTGCTTCTATGTATCATTCGAAAACGTTCTTCGTCCTCGATATATACGGTGTAATTTCATTGTACAGTGGAATGGAGTTTACGTCCGATTCAGGCTAAGCCTCCAAATAAGTTGCAAACAAAGTAAATTTTCGACATCTGTTTTATGTGATTTCTTGAAAAAATTGCTGAACCGGCCCGAGATGAGGACGAACTGCAAAGACGACTTCTGAAGGCTTTTCGAAGTTAAAAGATGAAATGTCCGACTTGGAAGGCATATTGCGCCCCCTGTCGGCCATTCAAAGGGAATGATAACGACTTGCTACATGGTTAAAAATGATGAGCTACGGAAAGTAGATTATATTGTCTACAATTTATCGAAATTTCGAAGTCTAACCGTGCCAGTAAATTTGTGCAGAAGTGGACAATAAAATGTAGCTCGTTATTACATTAGCATCTCGCACGACACAATGGCAAATGTCCACAGTGGATCGTTACGAATGACGAAAAGTGGCGTGTTTATATCGTGAGCAATGAATCATGAAACAATGGATAGGTCCGAGAGGAGGTACATCAAAATCCCGAATTACGCCAACGAGAACACGATGCACCTTTTGGCAAGGCTGGAAAAGCTTTTATACTAAGAAACGTTTGAGAAGAGCAAAACGGAACTTCAACATGGGTCGATTGCGTCAAACGAACGAGGCTATCCAATAGAAAAAAAACCTGCTAGATGAGGCAAAACCAGTGCCACGATATACGTCATGAATACTGTGAAAGCCACCTTAATAAAGCTTAGAAGAAAGGTTATATTACAGTTTCATTATATTCTTTAGACCTAGCTTCCGCGTTACCATCACGTCTTTTGAACACCGGCGATTAAAATTAATAATCGTACACAATTGACATTGTAGGAGGTCTGAAAAGTTTGTTAGGTGAGGCTTTTAACGCCAGACTTGCTAGAGAGCGACGCCGAATACACAATAAAGTAATTTATTGTTGTAAATCAAGGAAAATGCTAGTAAAAAACGGCTTTTACATATGCGCGATTTTCTCTTCATAAAATTATTTCTTTCAACTATTCGAACACGAAGTATGAACAAATGCCAAAGGCCACTGTCAACAGCTATTTTAAATTCTTTTGTTAATGAATCAGTTAACAAATTGCAGGAACAGAGAAAATGTTAGAGTTATAGAATACCTCGTTTGAGTAAGAAAAACCTCTGAGAAAATCTGGCATGTAGAAAATGAAGCGGTAAATTGAATAGGTTTCAGTTGTTGCCCAAACATTAAGTTAAGTCAACTCGCTATGCAGCAAATGTTTTAACTGCCAATGGAAATTATTTGCAAACAATACCGTATATATATATACTGTGGCTTTAGGGATATTTTACAGAAGTATAATTCAAAAGTAAAACACTGATAAATAATCAAGCACAATGCCAACTGAGAGACAGAAAAAATGGTTATACACTTTTTGACTGGTATCTGCGTTGTAAGTTAGATAAAAGCTGTAAACGAGAACTGGTTACCTCAGGGAGTACGCTGTTCTATTGTTCGTAGTAGTTCGTAGCCGTTGCTCGAATTAGGGGGTGCGCGAATTGGAGATTACTGATTTTGTTTTTATCTCAGCGGTTTTAGGTACGGCGGAAAAAAACAAAAAGAAAAAACGCTGGGGATACAATGAACTGCTCAATCCGAACGAATCAAAGCTAGCTAGCTGAGAATGCTATTTCGGCCGATATTAAACTCACTACAACGCAAACAGGACAATTATCAGCATTTCTCTTTGATGAAAAATGAAAGGTTAAGGTTGGCTTTTACCGTGTCAAGGGTCAAAGCTCATCAAAGAAACGCTTAGAGCTTAAATCTATTATTGACAACAATAACCGATAATAATTGATTGAAATTATTAATATTAAGATATACTCATTGCTTAACCGTACCATTTGTTTATGATGTATCTGTTGAAGTAATGTAAATATTCCGTGCAGCTAGAAAACAAACAGCTTGCCAATCCAAGGCAAAGACAATGATTCAAAGCTTTAAATAATATAAGCCCGCATTTATACCTTCTTGTATTCATTAGAGGTGATCCAAGTACTTGAGCCAACTAGCGATGTAGTGATCGATCAATATGTTGATTTTTTAAAGGCAGCATAAATACAAAAAAGTAAAAAATTTTTCTATATAAAAAACGTCACTTACAGTAAACGCTGAGACAATTCCAGTTTAATACTGGTTACTTACATTTTTATTCTGTTAGTCGTAACGAAGAAATCAATCCATTATATTGTAACGCCTGTTGCGGATAAACGTTGTCAAAATAACGAAAAACACATACGTAACAAACATGCAAACAGGGATGGCCTATATGCATTCGTGGTACTGGCGCTACCAAAACGGTTAAGTACTAACAAATCTGTTCTTCTGCCTTTCGTTTGTGTCTTTGTTTATCCAATGTAAATTCTTGACACGATTGGTTGGCGTAATGATTTGTTATCCTTTTTGCAAACAGCCTTTTTTGCCTCAGCCCCTCCTACCGCATAGAATCACTGAACAACCTATCGTCCACTTTCGGATTCGCGTGTCATACCATCGACTGTTTATAGACCTGCTCTAACAAGATGCATAAACGGGCGAAAAGAAATTTGTATCCAAACGTGGAAATCTGCCTAGCTGTCTCTTGATATATGGGTGTCAGTGTTTATGTCATTGATTTCGATTCATATGCCACTCTATCCTGGTAGCCACGGCCAGGATTATCAAGATATTGATACGTTTCAAAATTAGGTAAGTAACGGGTACTTATGCTAGGCAATTGTTTTGTTTTTGTATTGTCCATGCTGATATTTGGCCGTGATGACAATGACGCGGTTCAGAGCGTCGCATACGGCAACACAGATAAGAAAACTCTGCGAAACAAGCACTGCCGAAGTAAACACATGTTTTGGCGCTTAAGTTCCCCAACTTAAATCTTATACTGATATTATCCAATGCTTTTGAAGGAGCTTGCCAACGGTCAGTGGATTGCATAAGACGAAAGAAGGATCGAAGTATCATTAAGTACAGCCTTGTAATATACACATTTCATTAAACTTGTACAGCTTTAAGAGATCGTAGAATATATACACTCACTTTTAAAATATGCCCTAAAAACCCTATATCCTCAACGGCTGATCTAGGGCCAATTTAGTACCATTACATTTCATTATACTTATTTAAATTTAGGAAGAACGCGGGAAAATATATATATATTTAACGAAGAAGAAATCGTTGTAACTGAAAGGATCGCTACAAGTAGACTTATTGTTGAAACAGATGTTACAGAAAATAGAACCTACATTCCTCAACTGTCAGCCTATATCTTTTTTTTTTCCTCTATGTAAAGCTTTTTATTATTTTTCCCTTCTGCCAGACAATATTATACCCTCAACCTATAAATGCCTTCTCTTCTTTATCGTATGCATGAATATTTTACAAACAACAGTTATTCATTTTTGACTGTGTATCTCGAGCAAACAGGATTCAGGCTAGACAGCTCTGGCTCTTCGGTCGTATTCATAGATTCAATAGCATCTCTAATTACAACCGTTTCATTCAAGTACCTGCACAGAAGGACCGGGCCGCGATCGCTGGGCGAATTAAAATAAGGATGGCTAGTTGAATTTATCTTCACTTGGACGCTCTGGGGGCGGTCGTTTTATCGAGTTTCATTGAAGCAGAGGATTCAATAGTTGAAGCCCTGCGAGACGAGCAAGTAGTGGTTCTCAGCAATGACGTGTCTACACTCTGCTAGTTTTTTTTTCTATAATAGATTACTTCGGTATGCATAGACTGTACTAGCTTGGCGCCCTGCTTGTCATCGTTCGAGTTAAACGAGGCGGCCCGGTCTATTCTAAGAATTAACTAGTTTATCTATACTGATTACCACAACATATGTCAACCAGCCAGGTGCTCAGTAAAATGCGACATGCAGTTCATAGATGTAAGTTACAACGAAGTTAGGCATGGATTAGCTAGAAATGAATTTTCGATTCCAACCCATTACTTTTAGCGGGCCATTTTAGTAAAACTCAAGTTGTCCGGCAGCTGACTAATACATAACCCAGCGCGTGAATCACTTACAAATCCGCAAGCCACATAAATTTATCTGAGGGGCCACGCCTACGATGATGTAAACGTTACGAGATAAACGCAAGACTGTTTTTCAAGGGAGAGAGAACGTGAGTTTCGACCACAAGCAAATGTTTAGACGAGAATTACAAATTAAGTACACACAACTTCTGTTCGTTATGTTCGATTTTCTATACATTTCGTCTCAAGGGCTAAGTATGTTAACGGATATTGTACTGGTCTTAATTCATTTTCTAGGCTGGTTCAGACAGATCGCATAATCCCATTTACATTGCAGGTCGTCATCATTTGCCGAAATTTACTAACAGTCAAATAATGGTCACCCGAACAAAAAAAGTGACCGCAGTGCTCATACTATCTACTTCGGCCCGACTCATATAGATACAAGCTCACACAAGACCGACAATACAGCGTTGTCCAAAACTTTCCAGTTTTCCTGGACGCGTTGGCAGTCAATTAACACAAGCTATTTTGTCCAGAGGACGTTACTGCCCCAGTTTGCCCAAGTGAATCACCTTCATGAACACGATCGTATTGAATCAAATAACCCATTGTTGTATATGCGCGAATACGACCGCCGATCGAACGACAGTTGCAGAGGCTGTGCCAGTATGAATTATCACGTTATTTGTAAGTGGTACTTCAATCCTTTCTGATGGCCGCCCTCGTCAACACAAGAGTGACGGGTACTGCAGCACGCATTTAATCTATCGGGTCGACCGCTTGAGCGTCCGAGCCTGCACAAACTACAACAAGGTAATAACAGGACAACGAGCTATTTAGAGTCTACGATACGATACGATCGCTCCTAGTATAAGATACAATTCTACTCTTGGTGCCATTGCGTCGGTGAGATCGCATTATCGAAATCGTTGTCTAAACTGAGTCCCCATACGCTAACCTTGCCCAGAACGGGGACTAGGAATGGATTTAAGTTAGTTGCTGTGCATTCACAGGTCATTTTCGTAGAGGATTAGAGGTACGATACTTTGTGACGAAACCAATATACTTGAACACGATATCCTCTTTAAGATACCTTTGCAATACATTTAGTACGTTTCTGCCGAGCAAAATTTCAGAAATCGTACATGTAAGACATTACTTTGATCATTTTTCTATGCATGCATGCGTGCGTGCATGCATGCATAGAAAAATCTGTGGACCTACCTCTGTGGACGTAGCGTACATGGAGCGCGGTTGAGAGAGGATACGTGAACTGCTAACTTGAAAGAGACAGATATTGATAGTTTAGAATATTGTATAAATACTAATGAACATCTGTGAATCTTCTTCGAATTATATTACTCGGAACATTTAAGATAAGAAGAAAAAACTTCGAAATGTCTAATCGGCTTTCGACATAGCCGCAGTTAAGTAGCTCGTGCATTTATCGTTCGTGTCGATAGAAACCTACTTAGGGATTGCCTCAGTCCTCCTGACATTTGATGTCACTTTTAAAAAGTCACTACGATTACTCCGACGTTCCGTACCGTTTCTTTTTGCTGAACCATGATACCATGTCCAAAAAATCGCAAAACTCTGCATAGCTACTACAGGACAATGCAGAGGGTCAGGTAAGTCAAATGCTGCTACTGAACAGCTTCGGTTTCACTCTAAACAACAATGTCGACTGGTGCCTGTACGGTTTATTACATTGACACAAACAGCATAAGTAGCTTTCGTAGTTATCGCCGTACCTTGCTACGCTTCTGGCCCGCCTTCACGTAATAAAAAAAATCTAGATAGTACATGCGTGTGATTTCTGGGAAGCTTTTCATAGTTTTGTTTTAAACAGCCTCGATGCAGAGATGTGGCCATAACGTCTAGTGATGACAAACGAAAAATGAAGCAGATGTCTAATAATGAAAACTTGTTGAGCACAAAACAGATCTGTCAATCAAAATAGGATTTAGGCTTAAGCAAATATACTCCCCCACCCTTTCCTACCTGTAAAGTTTCTAAGACCCGTACGCGTTTTACGCTCCAGGGATAATGATGCCGGTGCAGCGAAGAGGGTGCAAACACATACTATATTTTCATAAAGGCCTTTATTGTGAATCATATTGCTTCGTGTTACAGGCGAATTGTACAGTCGGCTATGACATGGCGAAAAGGTTTGTCGGAAAGCCTTCAGAGGCACGCGCACGATGTCTTAGGCACACTTCCGAAGCATTCGACCACACTGCCTCAGAACTCCTTAAGGGTTTTTGTATTAATTGATTCACTGAAATGAGAAACGTAATCAACGCCGAAACAGACGACCATACAGGACTAAAACCCATAGATTAGTTATAAATCTAAGAAATTACAACTGAGGTTAGATGGAACGTATGTTGATCTAAACAGTATCAAATGAAGTATATTCATTTCGAAGCTGCTGCGAAGTCAAACGTAAAAGAGCAAGGAGGATGACATATCAGGAGTCGGAGACCTCGTTGAAGGCTCTGTTGCCAGAAGCATCTTCAAATGGCCACAATAGAGTGCGACCGGTTTACGCTTTTAAAGGCGAGAACTTACAGCCAGGTTCTATGCTTGCAAATTTTCCATACGTGTTAGCATTTCTATTCCACAATAGGAGGAATAGTGGAAATCTCGGGTTGCAGACTTTCCGGCTGGAATTCGCAAGGACTCATATGAGCCAAGGCTAACTTTTGAGTAGAAGTTAGTAGCTGAATCAGATACGCTTCCAGTCTTCACTGACGAGTTCAATTCTTGCTAATAAACATTACAGTTTTTCCTCTAATGAGCTGAAAAACGAAAAGAACGCAGGATACATAATCTTTAGTCGCTCCAACTACCAGGTAGGCTCATTTGTGAAAGTGCGTCTGCGTAAACGGTCGAGTCACTAAAATCAAGTCTGCTTCCAAGGGCCTCGCTTAGGCTAACCAGAACGGTAACAATAATCACTAATAGTATATGATCACTATTGGATGATATCTATTAATTTGACGCTGCCAGCAACGGCGTCGGCAATAGGCAATTCGTTGTTAGTATGTATTTTATTTTTTTATTCGAACGAAAACCTATTTATTAACTCTAATCGTTAAGTATCTGTGTGGCTTAATACAACGAACCCTAGATATGGTAAAAGTTAAATTAGAGAGATAAAAGCATACTGATATTTAATAGGCAAACATTAACAGCATCAGAATTTCGAAGTGAGATAAAGTTAGTGAAGGACAATTGACGGCATCGCCTTTGCCTAGGTGCCCTGGGCATCGAGAATCGAGTTCTGCAGATTCCGGTTTTAGGTCTCGCACCGGACTACACTGGAAACCTTACGTGTTTTATCACCGACCGTCGATAGTCACCGCAGAAACTGACAAAATGTCCATAATTGAGCTAGCGAACAACACGAACCTGCAGGCATTTTACAGTACACAGCTCTTAATGAAATACGTTCCTTGGGTATATCGTGGAGCCGCAATACTTTTAGTTCACTGTGCACTCTAGCTTATAGTCTTAATTTGAATTTGTGTTGTTATTGAACTGAAGCACAAACTATTTTGTTACATTATTTGGATGTAGATTATTATGTTCAGGACGAATAATAATAATAGAGGAATATAATTAGTTACGATACATATACATAAACAGCCTTCACAAGTTCGAAACAAAAAAATCCCTAGCGTAATGGCTTGTTTAAAGCTCCTGAACCCTTAACCTGTGTGGCGATGAAGGAGCATTTGTTTAGTAGCCGAGTGACATCCTAGAAATGATAAGTACAAAGTTAAGTTTCGATAAAATAAAGTTAAAAACCATCAGCAGCAGCAGCAGCAATAACATCATAGTCTCACCGAACGAGATCTAACAAAACATCGCGGACTATTCAATGGTTCGTCTTATCATCGTTGAACGTTCTTCACTATAAAATACTTCACTTTAGAGCTATATTAGCCTATGATGAATGAGATCGTGACGGACAATGAAAGATAGCTTAAAGGTTATGGTAATCAGATGCAAGCTACAGACGGTACTGTGTATTTATAACCTTGCTTCAGATGAGACTGTGGCGCATGCTTAACGCAAATAAGCAGTGGCTGGTGCAATGGCGGTTCGGACTTCGTGTTACGAATAGTGCAACCGAGACATATGCCCCCTCCCAGTATCGATACAACCACTAAAAGCAATGGTCCGTGTGAGAGATTCACTCGATGTTAATTCAATAAAAGTTATTACACCGCAAACAATTTAGGAGAAGCCCAATGTTAAGGAATGTTTTCAATCTCCATCAAAGCCTCATGACGTCCTCAAGCCTAACCCTTATAATGTCGAAGTATTCATGTATAGCCATCTTCCCCAGAACAGCGAAAGGCTAGGGAAACTTCAACCGTAGCAGGACTTTCTGGTCCTGTGCCCGAGCATCCTCTGCAGGTGGTGCTCGTCCCGCGATCGCCATTTGTTACTTCACTCAACGAGCCAGCCTAGGCCACCGGGTTTCCGTGCCTAACGTTACCACTACGATTACTAATGTTGTATTCTTTCTGTTCTCCAGATGCTGGATGTGCGACTGTACCTATTCGTGGTTGTAGGGGCCTTTGGGTACGTAAGCTCGTCGCTGTGTGTATATCTCTATGTATGTAGGTGTGTGTCTGTCTATCCGTCTGTCCGCACGTTCACTTGGTTCTCTGCCCTATGCTCCCCTATACGTGTGCGGTATGTGCGTTTGTATAAATGCACAAGCTACTAAATGGCTAGGGATCACGCAAAGGGCCGTTTCGGGGCTGTCTTGTAGACGAATACCTACAACTAGCGCAGCCTCGGGCGGATGATTCGCATTGTCGCAACTTGAATCGGGCTGAAGCAAGACATGGCCAGGCCAAGCGGGGCCAGCCGCAGCGACTGCAGTGGCTCCTATCTATCGCTGGCCGACGAGGCAGTTAGCCGCGTCGCACATGGGTTTGCGTTCGTATGTGTTGGGCCTTTGTTCATAAGAGCAGACAAACCGCCTGCGCAATGTTCTGCGCTGGCAAAGCCGAACGCGGAAGCGTCCGAAGCCTGCCAGCAGCGACACCCAGCCTTGCCAGTCGACTGCGACCACGAGGAACCGACCAGCCGCTACTGCAGCCCCTGCTGTGCTGGTGGGAGGTACTCCTAGTCTTTTGCTCTCCTTTTCTTACCTCCCAGAATTTGTTTTGCCGCTCTCTTTTTGCTCGGCTTTTATTTTTTCTCGTTCGTTTGTCTGTCCGGTACTACTCGTCCGATTCAGGGTACCTGTAAGAGCGCATAGCTGAGAGTTTCCTTTCAACAACGTTTTCATCTTTCTTCCTTGCTGAACGCTTAGACCCTCGTTTACCCCCTGCCAACAAGAAAACTACATGATGGTCGTGGTCTGAGTAAACTGCTTTCCGTATGTCCGTGCATCTGTTCGTTGAAAACCTGTCTATATTCTTGATCTTTCTATGGAACGCGTATGCGGGATACAACGCTCATTGAAGGTACGATACGAGGCGGTGTGGGCCTTTCATGAGAGCTTTGGGATGCACTAGGATGTATTTCGACCTGTGAGAGTTTGTCCGTGTCGATGTGATTTGTACTTTTGCACTCACTGTTGAGTTGCGGGACCGAGCACCCTGCTGGGTTCGTAACAGCTTGACGATGCCCCTAATTGAGTGGAGTTCAATCTTCGATGTTACTGCTGATGGGAACACATGGCAACCAACTATTTGGAAGAGAGAGAGAGAGAGAGAGAGAGAGAGAGAAAGCGAGAATGAGAGAAAGGACAGAGAGAGTAAGTGGTGGTCGCGTTAGCGGTGGCAGTGGTGGCAGTAGGAGGGCGGGCAAACAAACACGCGCACGAGCGTCAGCGCTGTTCTTCGTTCGGTCCTGCATCTGCGTGCAGAACCATGCCTGCCGCCGGAAGGCCATACTGTTTGTACATATCTACGGGTTGGTACTATCATTCTCTCCCTTTACGTGCTCCTTTTCCTCGATCCCAGAGTCTCGATTGGTTCCTCTCGCCTTTTTTTCGATTTGGTCCTCTACCAGGGACTACTTGCGTGTCGCGTCTCTCCTCGCCACTTGCTCCTCTCCAAACAACTTACCACGACCGCGCCCGCCGCAGGTCGCCGTTATCGCTACTGCCGATGTGGGAGTTGTTGCTGGTCGTTGTGATGGCGAATGTTCTTACTGCTGAGATTACTGTTGTCGGCGTTGCTTTTGCTGCCGCTGCTGCTGCTGTTGCTGTTGCTTCTGAGTACCTACAGTGTGCGTGCTCCTTTGGATTTGTCACGCGCTAGCTGAGCAATGGGGCCTAGCGAACTACCGCTGGCGTGGGGCGTCTGCTCCTCCCGATGTTGCCACCGGACACGAGCGAGACGAGCTTGCTTAGCCGCCGCCAGCAACCAGCCCGATTCCGCTAGCGCCTGTTGGTAGTTCTGTTGCGGAGTCGATAGATGACACAAAGCGTTCCGCTTCACTTTCGACTTGTGTTGCGGTCTGCATCGCCTAGAAAAACCTTTCTCTGCCCTGACGAGGGCTCCTGTTTCTTATCCACGCAACTATGACAGGCCAGGTTTACCAGCAGAAAGCATCGTGTCTAGTAAAAGCAACAGAACGGCATTAAGAGGGGTGGCTCCTGGCCAGTTTTGCTGTCTTCAATTTACGCGCTTTTCTAAATTCAAGCCTAATAACAATGCATCCTATGGCCGCATTCGCATTGGTCTCGAGGTTAGTACTACTGTTGCTAGGGGTGTCTGCCAACCGCTGTTGTACATTGACATGCTATATTATGTAGCGATACCTTTTTCTACGTAGCAAATGATATATCGAAATGTCAGATAGCGTAGTCATAGTTTGCTTGTCATTTCATGCTACTATCGTTTGCTGTCTCGTTTCTTATTATAATCGAACGACTTATTATTATTATTATTATTATGGGGCATATTCGATAAATCGGTACTGTTTATGTGACAGACACGAATATTCGTTATTACGGGTAAATAATTTTCTTACATTCTGTACGCTACCTTCTCCGTTTTGTATAATATCCAGAACATTTCGTTGCCCTACAGTTTCTATGGAACCCATACGTATCAGTCGGATGTGTTTACAGCTTGTTTCGGACAATCCCATCTAGAAAGCATGTAGATTTCATATCGGCTGTATCTGTTCATCCACATCTCAATAATTCCCAAATGTAGAACACGATCAAATCGAATACTAATATTAGGCTCACCTTTCCCTACAGATTTCTCCATGTTTCGAGTTTTACGTCCGTTATCGCCGTTACGCATTCGATCAGACAGACGGCTGACTTTAAGCATGCTTGGCCCGAGGCTGGACCACAACGTCTCTCTAAGATTAGCGGGAAAGACACGTTACCCACTACGCTATCACCGCGACGTCCTTACATGACGGGGATTTTGCACACATCTATGACTCCCTAGCAGTACGTACGTTTTGTTATCTTATTCACATAGTGTCCTTTTAGCCAAGCCTCCGTGTACCTTAGCTATTTATTTGCTGTTTTCCGGAACTCTGTTGTTAAAAAAAATTCTAGTCATACGACTTCGTGTGTATCATCAAATGGTTTCGAGCCCAGCTCGATTTTAAAACGTAAGGCCCCTGCTCTTCTTTCGCTGCAGTAGTACGCTTTTGTCAATCGACAGTTAATCTGTACCAAAGCGTTTTGATAGCGGAAAATTCTCAGGACCATTCAATATCAATGTGTACGTGAGGCCTTACTTCATTGTTTTTACCACTGTAAGTAACTTCATAAGACTCATAACGATAGCTCCCTCATTCGACTGTCAAGTGACTTTCAGATTAGTACAATAGTGGCCTAAGGACAAACTGAAGGATATCAAAAGCAAGAGCTGAGCTCACATTATGGAATGGAGGAAGAACCGTCACAACAGGTTCATGAAAGATATTCGGTATACTTCCCACTAAATCAAGCATTCAGCTCTTAATCTAATCGAGACGCGGACAATAGTTAGTACATTGCTTTTAATTGACAACACAAATTCGTGCAATATTGCTTGCAAAATAATGAGTTCCGGTGCGCCAGAAATTAGGTGAGTCAGCACACCCATTTACGAAAGTTATCAATGTGAGATAAGCCAAAAATGGCTTTTTTTTTTTTTAAATTACACTCGATTTTTTACTGCTAAGGTGTCGTCTGCTTAGTTCGTGGCTTGGTCCGGTCTCTTTAGTTTTGATTCATTCGAATAGACAAAACACCCTTATGATTTTGCAGATTTTCAGGGATCTAATTTATACGGGCAGAGAGAGCCAGCATTTGCTGTTCGTCATGCACCATATTCGTCCGCTTTAATCAGAGAAATCTGCCTTCCTATTGTTTTTCTCGTCCCTGCCTATCGCTGCCACTGCCTGTCTGCCTGCCTGCCTGCCTGCCAGCCAGCCTTAGAGCCTTGTTGCGGCTAGCCAGCCAATCAGATTGCTCGCTTTGGGGAGATCATCCGTCATATTTGCTTTCGCCTGTCATATCCGGCATTATTATTATTCTGGTTTTGCCACCATAGCCCCATGGTCCGGCAATTATTCTTGGTGCTGCAGTTGCTTTCAGCAATTGGCCCACTTCTGACCACCTCAAGCGATAACAGCGTTTGCTGTAAAATAATTCGGCCACCAACACAATTGGCCAGCAGCTCCTATACATGCATATGTGCGCACGGATGGCATGCTCATGGATGTATCTCAGGGTATATGCCCTCACCCTATCCCCCGGGGTCCTTCCGTTCACTGCTGTTCTATCGGCGGCTTAGAACGCTGTCATCAGTCCAGGCTGCTCGCTTTATCTTCGCCCGACCAAAACAAGAACAAGAAGATCAACGATGTTTCTGTTTTTGTCCGTGCGTTGTCGCCCCCTTCGTTGCTTCTCTATGCGCTACTCCGTGTTATAGGTGTCTGTCCCACTATAATCGTAGCGTATGCATCATACATAATTCCCATCCGAACCCATTCTTTCTATCTTACTCCTCGTCTTTCTCTCCCGCCAAAAGGCCCCTTACACATGTGCCTGCTTCTTTCGTTGGTCCTCGTCGTCGTCGAACGAAGCTGTTCATCATCAGGAATCATCATTATCGTCGTCGTCGGCTGCTGGTCGCCGGTCGCCGTCTGCCGATTATGGTGACCGATGAATGCTGCAGCGACCGAACGATGGACCGGAGAGAGAAGCAGCAGCAATCGGAGGCAGCCTTCAGCCTCTTTCAACCTATGAGTAAAGTATGTATAATACAGGATGACCTAAGGGCGCCTCGCGCTGAAGCCGCGATCCGACTCCGTCTATCTTTGCTTGAGTTTCCATTCACCCTCGCTTACTTTTAGGTTTGGTCCGGCCAGCTAGGCCGTCTAGATCAGCTCACTAAGCGACAATGTCGGCTTCTCATGCTGCACACACGCATATTCGCTCACACCGAGACTCACCGAAATGAAGGCGCGAAGTGCTAGTGTGGCCTACACCAGACATACGGCTCGCCACATCAATCATATTTTTAACTCGGCCAGCTACCGTAGGTGGCGCTGCGAGCAGTTTGAATTTCTCGTCCAATGGGCAGGCGAACTGGAGTTTGTTTAATCCATAGTATGGCGTCGTCGACCGCATTCGATGAGCGTCCGTGAAGGGGACACACACACACACACACACTCACACCCGCAAAAAGATCTCTCGTACAGCCGTATCAAGAAGCAGGGATGCATATTTTCTGTACCAGTGGCCATACAGGATAACGATAGCATAAAAAAGGGAGCAGACCAATCTCAGCACCGGCGGGAATGGGTACGCAAGCGGGAAGCCGAATTTATTTTGGCGCATTTTTTTGAAATGTCCTTATCTTTCTGAATGGGAACGAACGTTAGCATTACGCAGCCATTTAAAAACGCAAGCTTGTGAGAGAAAATGCTCTAACTAGTCATATTCGTTGTTCCTTCCTACACATTGGTGATAAACGTCAATACTATGAATAGTTAAATTTACTACATACGCGTTGCTTGACGTAACGGGTGTTATGGCGTGAATAATGCTTCTAGTAGTAGTAGTAGTAGAATAACGCCGTCGATCCTTTATCTCAATGAACTAGCTAGTTTGCTGATACAACAAAATTAATTTGGGTGCCCAAAAAATGCGAAATTCTAGACGGGTATTCTGCATAGCGGTATGCGGCAAATGTTCAGAAACACTGTTATCGCTTTAGAGTAAAGTTCTGAAGGACGTTCGGTGTACGGTACTATGCAAACGCCTGCGCGCTAATGTTGTCCAGATCATTTAATCCAATTTATGAGAAATGACTTCATCCAGACATTCCTTCCACAATGTGTTAGATATAAACAGTAGTTATAATCAGTAACAGGTAACATTCATCTATCGGTCACGAATCAAACAATACAAAATGTACCATACAATATTATTAGAGAAATGTATACATTCAGGCCAGGATGCTAGGGCAGATTTGATATTAAATATCTTACATCTCCTAGTAACTAATGAGTGTTGCGCTGAAATTCTACCTTTGAGCTTATCTCTACAACGAATTTGTAATCTAAAGATCCATTAGTCACAGAAATGAAGGCGGGATTCAATACGAAACAAATAAAAATTACAAAGATACATAACACTTCGTCAAGCTGAAACTTCAATGAAGCATAGCAGTTCGGCCCAAGACAGGTGAATTTCGTTCGAGACTTGCCACTTGTAGCGCGATGGTCAACTGACAGACTAAAGGTTGTTCCTAGTGGTGTATTTTGTTTGCGTTTTACTTGTTTATGTTTTATGGTCGTATAATTATAGTCGTATCGTTCTGCCGACGTGTTTGCTTTCTAGAGGAGAGGTGGGGTCAAAGACAAAATTTATCATCGTTGTTAACACTGTGTACATGTAAGTTGAGCGATTAAGCAGGTATACCTGTGGTGGCTTTTTAATGCTGGCATAATTACTTTTATTGCATATATTATTCGGTAATATTAAATAGCGCAATATATTACCACAATCATCTGCAATGCTATATAGCTCTATTTCCCGGCGGGGAGAAGCAAGAAGAGGACATAGGATATTGTGTGTACATGCTGCACACAACGAAGTAATATGTTCATCAGCGTCGTGAGCGCGTAATGCATTGGGCGTGCTGTAGGATCTATAAGAATTGAATCCCGTTTTGTTGGTTATCGAAGGTTACGCAGGCTCTCTGCGCGAAACAGGGTGCACACACAGCCGATCGATTTAAGCTTCCGAATGCGAAGAAAAATCGTGTGAATCTGCCCAAGTGTGGCTGCTCGGCTCACCGTTGCGCTGAGAGTTGTGTCCCTGCTGTTACTCATGGTGGTTTCTCTTCCGAGAGCAGAATCCGTGACAGCAGGAAAGGTTCAGTTCAGGACGGGCCTGCTGGTTGTAGCTTCGCATAAACGACGCGATGTACCAGGCTCTTTTTGCTGGCTTGCTCATTCGTCCGTTTGCCTGACTGCCCATATGGGTCTGTTGGAAGCTGCTTTCTTTTTGACTGATCCAACAGCACAGCCCATAATCCCTTTTTGCACATGCTAGGGCTTGCCAAACGAGTGAGCAGCACGAGATAAGGTTATTACCATAATTAATATTGCCATTACTACTATTATTTTGTTATCATCATTACTATCAATATATAGTGTCGATTTGATATTCAAATAGCAATGAGCGCCAGCTCTACGATTCGCAAAAAACGAGATATGAGGAAGAAAAAAATTTTGAATTTTCTTAATGGCCATCCGTCAACGATCTCATGTCGCTCGATGATGATATATGGAACACAGAAACTGAGTACCCTTCACAAACAAAATAGGAACAATGGCGGCTTGCTTCAGGAGGCAACCTGCTGTGTTAATTGTTATTTCACCTCGTGTTTCATGAACATGGTAGTTTGCACGGTATGACACGGCCGAGCCATTCGCGAATCGGAACCGTCGGCTTGCGAAGCCGGAATCGCTATGCGCTATATCTCTATATGCGAACTCTCATATGTACACAAATGCTTCCTTTGTATGAGATGAAACAGTTGCAAACCGGTCTAACATGCGCTTTTCCCGTTACGAAGGGCTGACTTCTACTAAATTACAAAAATAGCTTGTGCTTGCAGAAACGGCATTTTCAATTAACGGCTATTAACGGTAACACTAATCGCGAAATGTTCGCTTCTACATCTCGTTTCGACACATCATATTCAAAGTGTGTAGATACTCTCAGGCTGAAAATGAATAGATCTCAAGATGAAGGGAAGCGCGTTGACTTTCTTATTTTGCTATGGTAAGATGTAGCAACAAAGATACGCAAACAGAGAGCTAAGTCAGTGTGCGTGACTCGGGGCAGACACATCAACGCTTGGGTCACGAAGCACGTTCTGTCAGCTGTGTGCACTCTAATAACGTTAGCATCTTGCGCTGTCGTCACAACGTGAAATACGCAGAACTTGGCAGAAAACGTTTTTGCTCCATACGATCTTTTACAATAATAACAGAAATTGATTACGTCTGGCGCAATCAATTCTTATTATTAATATCGCTCTTTTGTGCTGTCTAACGAGATTGTCGTTTGTGCTTAGTCTGTACACGGCGACGAGTGTTTTCACAGAGTGGATGACTCCATCGGGGGAACTGTTTCTACTCCCTAAACAGATTCCACTTAAAGTACTCCTTCATACGAGGTCTCGACAAGTTTCCGTGACAGGGGGCTAGTGGGGTCCTACCGAGCTAGGGAACCAACGGGAGGTGCTGAGAGTTTCTGTATCTGAGTCCAGCAGGCGCACTTCCGTTTCCGGTCGGGCAGCTTGCTTTCGCCAGGCGAACGCTACTTCTCTTCAATTGGTCAGCGCGTTGTGCAGTATTCTATAGGCGATCACGCTTTCTGTAGTAATGTGTGATCATTGCTCGCTCACTTGAGACCTCCTTTAAAGCGCAAGTTTGAGTGGTTCTGTTTGTGGTTTGGGGGGGCAAACGGGCATCGTCTCAGGCTCGATCAGACTAGCCTTTGTGCCTCTTTTGATGGCTGGCGTCCACCATGGTAGGTCATCGTACTTTTGTAGTACAGATTAGACCGTGTGAGCTTTCAATAGGTGTTCACACTTACGGCAGCTGCTTTTGACCGCCGACTACGCATGTGGTTCAACTAAAATTACCAAGCAAGCGGTACTGTTGTGATTCCTTGTGGCTGGTAGGAGCATGGGATGTCTTACTCGGCTACGTAACTCTCGCTGGTACATTCGTCCGATAACTGTACTGGGCCCCGGGCATCGTGGGAGCTTGGAAGATACGACAGTATTGCTGCAACAACAGCAGCAGCAACTTTGCGGTGATAGCTAAGGAATGGGAAAACTCGGCCATTCGACTGCTGCTAGAGTTGAACATGGACAGGAGGCAAAAGCGGGAAAAAGGGGAGACGCCGTAGGGGATTCCGTTCCCGGAAGAACAGCGGAAGTCATTACGGGTGTCCCGCCGACACCGCACGGAAAGTTCAGCATGGCCAAAGTAGTAGTAACGGCCACGTCCATCGAGGCCAACTTACACCGATCTCTCTTGTCTCTCACTGTCTTCGACCCCCTAGCTCGTCGTTTTGCTGTGTCCCCAGCGTCTTCGTAGTCGTCCTCACTGACTGGTCGACGTTGGTGTTTGCTTCTATCGTGTTCGACCAAGCCTGTAACGCGAACGGCACGCCCACTGACGGCCATGGTCAACGGCAGCAGCCACAGGGATTACACCTCTACCAAGGCTACTCCTGCTGTCAGTTGAGGAATGTGTTGGGCTGGGACATTGGGCGGAGGGCCACAATAATAACGAAGTCGACGACAACAGCAGATCTACTGAGCTCGCTCCAATGCAGGACATGTCTATGGAGGGGTGTGAGCGGAGCGGGGTACAACATAACGCCTTTCGCCAGCTCGGCTGATGGGTTGGCCCGTTGCCTGCTTGCCCCTTCATACAACAACCGTGACACTGCCTTTCTTTAGGTTTACATCATTTTCCTCAGATTCGAAGATGCTGCTGACTGGGGTGGCTGGCAGGAGTGTGCTGCGATTAGCGCGAAAAAGAGACGGATGCCACAATTCGAAGCTTTAGGGAAGGCGACGAAACGCACGGCGTAGAGCCTTCATGGTGCAAAAAGTAGCAGCAGCAGCAGTGTGACCAGGGGATGGATGGAAGATGATCCGCGAATGACGACGGAAACGACCCCGTCTCGAATGAGCGATCCTTCGGCCAGGACAAAAGTAAAGAAGGCCTTCAAAGGGAAAAGGGAAGAGCCTGAGCACATTGACGCCGGCAAACATCAACATCTGGATTTTTGAGCCAATAGGGATTTACCTTGTTTTTAGCTTTGTATTGAGATGCGCCCTCTCGTTGTGTTTTGGTAAGAGCAATTAGAGCCCCCTTTCAAAGGTTCTTGCCAACGCCGTGATACTCAGACAACAACAACGAAGGCTCTAAAGGGAGCGTAAGGCGGCAAGTAGATCTCAACCCAAAGGCAATCTTTTAAGCCTGGCTTAGTAAGCTGAAGAATGACGGAAAGTAACACGCTCGGAACAACAGAGGAAACCTTCGAATAAAGGAGATATGATGCACGTTAAAGGACAGGATTTGCGTCCAAAATATGAGAGACCGTTGCAACGTTAGTACGGCATAAAAACAATGAAAGTACGTTGCTTTAGCACGTCAATAAGTACATACACTGAGCGCCTTGAAAGCACCCACAAGCAGCAAAATACCTTACACAATTCCTTAATCGATTCCTGCAGATAAAACTGTCATCGGTGCCGTTTGGGTACTCGTTGCATAGTCATGTATATACTTCAGAGGAAAGCATAACGGATTCAGAACAGTCCATCTATTAGGATAATGTTCCTTCTATTTATTCTTCCAACTCGAAGCTTACCACTATCAGTCAACGATTATTTTCCGAACTATCTAAATGCACTTGCAGGTTGGCTTGCAGTAAGAGCGAATATATAATACGCAGCGAATATATAGTACGCAGGCCCGTATGCCGCCAGGGAAGAGGATTGTACTTAATTCGTAGTGGATACGTGTGTCGTCCAGTACTGAGATATGTTTCTTTTGCCATTCTCAGCCGTACTTGAGTTTTGTATCTGATCCGTATTGAAAGTTCTGTTCTGTTTACCTTGAATTTATTGACATATAGCTTGTTGAGTACCTTCACTTTGGTAAGTTCGCCCCAAAAATGTGGCACGTTCGACCCACGAATTCTAAACTTTTATTTTCCTACAAATGCCTATTTCAGTAATTCATAATGGTCATCGCTGCTTTGTGGTATCTTTTCGATTTAAGACTCCCATAGGTTTCCTACGCACAACGTCAAGACAGCTAACAAGGTTTATGAGAATCCAGGACACTTGAGCCCAGCCAATATATCAGATATTATAATTTACAATTCTCCCACAAAAACTATAGGTGTTGTTACTACCAGCATTGAAGGAATGATCAATGATGTTTAGATAGGTGAAGTGCGGGAGGACGCGACCGGGCTTAGCAATTGTGACGTTTTAGTCTGACGTTCCCGCGTTGAATAAGACACCTAATCGGTCTTGCCTATAGGTCTGTCGGGGCGTTGGCTCCCTGAGGCGTGTCGGGTACTTTAAAAAGAATTGAATAATGATCCTATTGAAATTTCGTCTCATTGCGGCACAATTTTCAGGGCTAGAATAGAAAGGTATATCGAATGGTGTTGTCACAGCAGGTCTTCATTTGCTCC